>NC_056453.1:16620070-16795070 GCF_018296145.1 Oncorhynchus tshawytscha | reverse complement strand
TAAAAAAGACGAGAAAATAAGAAAAAACATGAAAAACACAATGAGTAAGTACAGTATATACAGGGTCAGTTCCAATATCATAGCTACAATATGCAGGGATACTGGAGTGATAGAGGTATATACTGTATGTATAGGGATAAGGTGACTAGGTGTCAGTTCATAAGATAAACAGAGTAGCAGCAGGTTGTATGTAAGTGTGTGTGTGTGTGTAGAGTCGGTATAAATCTATGTGCATGTTATGTGTGAGTGAGCAGATTATGGAGAGAGTGTGTGTGTGAGTGTGTAGGGCTCTGTGAGTGTGCATAGAGACAAAAATGAAAATAAAAGGACACAAGGTGAACTCAGATAGTCCGTGTAGCTATTTTGTTAGCTATTTATCAGCCTTATTGCTCGGGGATAAAAGCTGTTCAAGAGCCTGTGTGTGCCAGACTTGATGCACCGGTACTGCTTGCTGTGCAGAGAGGATAATCTATGGCTTGGGTGGTTGGAGTCCTTAACGATTTATTTGCGCCCCCCCCCCCCCTCCGTCCCCCTCCATCCCCCTCCGTCCCTCCTGTAGACTGACTCATCGTCCTCGGTGATCAGGCAAAGCACCATCGTGTCAAACTTAATGATGGTGTTGGAGTTGTGCGAGGCCACGCAGTTGTGGGTGAAAAGGGAGTACAGGAGGAGACTAAGCACACACCCTGTGTGGCCTCTGTGCTGAGGGTCAGCGTGGCAGAGGTGAGGTTGCCTACCCTCGCCGCCTGAGGTCGACCCGTCAGGGAGTCCAGGATCCAGTTGCAGAGGGAGGTGTTCAGACCCAGAGTCACAAAGCTTGGTGATGAGCTTGGAGGGGACAATGGTGTTAAATGCTGAGCTGTCGTCAATGAACAGCATTCTCACATAGGTATTCCTATCATTGTGTAATATATGGATCTGTTGGGGCAGTATGCAAATTGGAGTGGGTCTAGGGTGTCTGGAATGGTGGAGTTACTGTGTGCCATAACCAGCCTCTCAAAGCACTTCATGATTACAGAAGTGAGTGTTACATGGCGGTAGTCATCGTGGCATTTGAGTTTGTGTGGCAGTGAGTTCCTGGGGACAGGAATGATGGTGGTCATCTTAAAACCTGTGGGGATTACAGACTGGGACAAGGAGAGGTAGACAATTACCGTGAATATACCTGCCAGATGCTCTGCACATAATCTGTGAACCGGCCCGGGAATACCGTTGGGCCCCGCGGGCTCGTGGGTGTTGACCTGATTAAAGACCTTTTTCACGTCGGGCCTCGGAAAGCTGAGATCACCCCATCCTCTGGGTGGGTGATGACCCTCACACCCGGCATGGTGTTGTTGTTGTCAAAGCGTGCATAAAATGTATTGAGTTCTGTGGTAGATCACGGATGGGTTTTCCTTTGTAAAGCGTAATGGACTGTAAACCCTGCCACATACGGCGGGAGTCGGAGCCTGTGTAGAATGATTCAACCTTATTCCTGTATTGTCCTTTTGCTCGTTTGATGACTCTGCGTAGGTCATAGCGGGACATCTTGTAATTATTGCTGTCCTCAGCCGTAGCCTCAGGGTTGTCTACGATAGCTCTGTGTGTGGTAACCATGTCCTTTAGTTTAGCGCCAACCTTGGTGTTAATCCAGGGCTTTTGATTGAGGAAGCGGCGAACCCTCACCATGGGGACAACGTCGCCGATACATTTTCTAATGAAGCCAGTGATGGAGGTGGTTAGCTCGTAAATGTTATTGGCTTAGTCTCTAAACATAATCCAATCAGCGCTAGCAAAGCAGTCCTCTAGCATAATCCCTGATTCTCGTGACCATTTCTCAACGGAGTGAGTCACGGGACCTTCCGGTTTGAGTTTCTACTTGTAAAAAGGAAGCAGGAGTACGGAGTCATGCAGAATGGAGCACAAAGGAGGGCCTTCTGGGTAGAATAACAGTAGTCTAGGACTTTATTGCCTCTAGTGGCATTGGAGACGCGTTGATACAAATTTGGCATCACGTGTCAGAATTAAAATTGCCGGCAACCAGAAAAGCAGCCTCTGGATGTAGGTTTTCTTTCTTGTTTATAGCGTTGTACAGTTTGTTAAATGCCAGCTTGTTCATTTTCCTATCCTTAGGTGGAAGTGGTCAGATGACGCAGATGCTGCACTACAGGACTGTTTTGCTAGCACAGACTGGAATATGTTCTGGGATTCATCCAATGGCATTTAAGAGTATACCACCTCAGTCACCCCAACAGTTATCGTGCATACATATCCCAAACAGAAGCCATGGATTACAGGCAACATACACACCGAGCTAAAGGCTAGAGCTACTGCATTCGAGGAACGGGACACTAATCCGGATGCTTATAAGAAATCCCGCTATGTCCTCAGACGAACCATCAAACACTCAAAGCATCAATACAGGACTAAGATTGAATCCTACTACACCAGCTCTGAAGCTCATCGGATGTGGCTGGGTATGCAAACTATTACGGACTACAAAGGGAAACCCAGTGATGCAAGCTTACCAGATGAGCTAAATGCCTTTTATGCTCACTTTGAGGCAAGCAACACTGAAGTACGCAAGCGAGCACCAGCTGTTCCGGACGACTCTGTGATCACGCTCTCCATAGCCGATGTGAGCAAGACGTTTTAACAGCTCAACAATCACAAGGCCGCAGGGCCAGACAGATTAGCAGGATGTGTACTCAGAGCACGGGCACCAACTGGCAAGTGTTTTCACTGACATTTTCAACCTCTTCCTGACCGAGTCTGTAATATGTTTCTAGCAGACCACCATAGGCCCAAGAAAGCGAAGGTAACCTGCCTAAATGACTACCACCCCGTAACACACATTGGTAGCCATGAAGTCCTTTGAAAGGCTGGCCATAACTCACATCAACACCATCCTCCCGAAAACCCTACACCCACTCCAATTTGCATACCGCCCCAACAAATCCACAGATGACGCAATCTCAATCACAGTCGACACTGTCGTTTCTCACCTGGACAAAAGGAACACCTATGTGAGAATGATGGTCATTGACTACAAAGCTCATTACTAAGCTAAGGACCCTGGAAGTAAACACCTCCCTCTGCAACAAGATCCTGGATTTCCTGATAGGCCGTCCCCAGTTGGTAAGGGTAGGCAACAACAGGCTGTTTCTGAACACTGGGGCCCCTCAGGGTGCGTGCCTAGTCCCCTGTTCACCCATGACTCCAACACCATCATTACGTTTGCTGACGACACAACAGTGGTAGGCCTGATCAGTGCTAAATACGGCTGCTAGAATCCTGACTAGAACCAAACATTTTGATCATATTACTCCAGTGCTAGCCTCCCTACACTGGCATCCTGTCAAGGCAAGGACTGATTTCAAGGTTTTACTGCTAACCTACAAAGCATTATATGGGCTTGCTCCTACCTATCTCTCTGATTTGGTCCTGCCGTACATACCTACACGTACACTATGGTCACAAGACGCAGGCCTCCTAATTCTCCCTAGAATTTCTAAGCAAACAGCTGGAGGAAGGGCTTTCTCCTATAGAGCTCATTTTATGGGATGGTCTGCCTACCCATGTGAGAGACGCAAACTCGGTCTCAACCTTTAAGTCTTTACTGAAGACTCATCAGGCCTTCCTGTGACATCGGGTGCTGAAGGTGCCCTGGAGGGCAGGAAGTTTGCCCTGTGGTTGTGGGCGGTGCATATGTAAAAGTTTGTTAGGGTTTTAGGTGACAAGCCAAATTTCTTCAACTTCCTGAGGTTGAAGAAGCGCTGTTGCACCTTCTTCATTACACTGTCTGTGTGAGTGTACCATTTCAGTTTTTCCGTGATGTGCACGCCGAGGAACTTAAAACTTTCCACCTTCTCCAATGCTGTCCCGTCGATGTGGATAACGGGGTGCTCTCTCTGCTGTTTCCCAAAGTCCACAATTATCTCCTTTGTTTCATAGTTGTAGCAAAGTCACTCCATGAAGATTTTTGCGATAGCATATACTGTATGAAATGTATTAATTACACTGTTAGAATGTTGCAGTCAGAATGACTGTTCATTAGCTTGAAGGGGGTCCGTCGAGGCCCAGTGGTTCTAGTGTATAAAAAAATTCTAGTGTAATTATTATTATTATTTTTTACAGTGCACCATTCGAAATACATTAACTCTTTGCCCGCCCACAATATTTTCCTATAATGCACCATCATTTACAGTATGCTGCAGGAAAATGTTTCCGAGTTTTTGAGTGTTTATAATACCCCAAATTACCATATCATTGAACGTTTTTCCGTTACAGTGCATGTTGAAGATATTCCTGCCCAGACAGACACCCAGACAGACAACCAGACAAAGCAGCTGGCTCTCACTTTGAGATATGGTGACAGCTTCGCATGGGCTCAGCCAACCCAAGCTTGTGTCTAATTAATTTCAATCCGCAATTTGCATAATTGAATCTGTTTGTGTGATGGTAATGCGATTGGTCCTTTGCAATAAACATCTGTGTGTGTTGCACTACCCCATCATGTCTGTGGCTCCCACAGACATGATGGGGTAGTGCCTCCTATGTGCATAATACAGTATAAACAACTGTAATTGCAGGTGGCTATAGGGAACCTATGAACACTGTCAAAAATACATTAAATGCCATTATTTTCTTTAAGGTCAGGGTTAGATTATCCAGGGTCAGGGCCTGTAAACGGGGTACAGAGTAGTGCATGTATCACATGCACTGTTTTCAATGTTATCTAACTATAAACTTGCATGAATTATCGCTACTTTATAACTTTGAATTCATCTGTACGTTAGCGAAGCAGCTTCTCAAAAAAGCCACAGCCACCTGCCAGAAACTGATTACTAAAGTAACACAACACACGTTCACAAAAGATCACGTTTGACTTCAAAGCCTGGAGAACAGACAGGCAAATGTGTCCCTAATGTAAAACTGAGAAGCAGGGCCCATTTCACCGCACAAATAGATTATTCACAGATGTCTTGGTGGAAAAATAACGAAAGCAAAGTCAAAAGAGGACTAACCATTTGGTTTCTCCACATATAATCCTCCACTTCACTGATTCAGGATAGAGAGAGAGAGTTAAAGACAGATACTATAAGGAGGGTAAGATAGTGAGACAGTGAGAGAGAGAGACAAAGAGATAAAGACAGAAAGAGGAGAGAGAGAGAGGGAGGGAGAGAAGATTTAACTTCATCTCTGACTCCCTGATGGGTCGCTCTCCTCCACTGCTCTGTCCGTATCTCTACCTAATGAATAGTTAAAGGAAATGAGAGGACCCCTGAATGGAAGGCATAATTAATGGAGGGGAGACATGCATCAAGGTCATGTGCGTCGGACTGGAGGAATCACACTGTTTAAATTGTCGGTATTAATTGAATATTTGCTCTGCGTAGATGAGCCACAATTATTTGAAGAGGTTACAAATGAATTGAATCACTTTGGTACTGGGGAGGAGAAATAAGAGAAGGGAAAGGGAGATTGGGTTTGACATTATTGGACACACCTTTTTATCTCTCTTTCTCATTCTCTCTCTGTCTTGTTTGCATTCTCGCTCTCGAACCTCACTCTCTGTCTGTCTGTCTGTCTGTCTGTCTGTCTGTCTGTCTGTCTGTCTGTCTGTCTGTCTGTCTGTCTGTCTGTCTGTCTGTCTGTCTGTCTGTCTGTCTGTCTGTCTGTCTGTCTGTCTGTCTGTCTGTCTGTCTGTCTGTCTGTCTCTGCTCTGTCTCTGTCTGTCTGTCTGTCTGTCTGTCTGTCTGTCTCTCTCTCGCTCTCTCTCTCTTTCCTCTTTCTCTCTCTACGTCTCTCCATCTCGCCTCATGACTGACCATGCAATCAGAGGGATAATCTTTTCCTTAAGAAAAGAAAGAGCGAGAGTTGTGTGTGTTCAGCAGCATTGACAATGTGAAGTAGACTGTTCCATTGCAGACAGCTCTGATGCTTCGAGAGATGGAGACAACAGAGAACATTAACAGGCGGAGACAACAAAGTCCTAAATTACTTTCACTTCTCTGTGTCTCTGAAAACTTTCTTTGACTTTGATGAATGAAAAAGTTCCACTGGAGTTTAGGGCAAACCTACAAAATTGTTCATAGAGGAAGGAACTTCTGTGACAACAGGAATCAGCTAAATGCACATAGCTGCCAAAAGGGCTCATGTTTGACAAGAGCAGTAACTACCAGGTCCTACATCACTATATCTTTGCCCTGTGTGCTGCTTCAAATGTAATACAAAACTCACCTTTATCTGAACCGAACCCACAGATGGGTAGTATGGCAGGTAGCCTGACGGGTAGAGGCTTTGGGCCAGTTAACCGAAAGGTTGCTGGATTGAATCCCTGAGCTGACAAGGTCAACATCTGTCATTCTACCCCTGAGAAAGGCATTTAACTCACTGTTTCCTGGGTGCTGAATATGTTGATTAAGGCAGCCCTCTGCACCTCTCTGATTCAGAGGGGTTGGGTTAAATGCGGAAGACACATTTCAGTTGTACAACTGACTAGATATCCCCCTTTCCCTAATAGAAGTTCCTGGTGCCATTTCAAAACATATAAAACTCAAATGCATGGGAGTTACATTCCCAACAATAATGACAGAGGTAATAGCATTGTTTAGCCACTGAATTTGATTACAGTTGTCCCTCAGGGCTCTTTTATCTATCTCCATGTCTCTTTCTTTCTTTCTCTCCCTCCTCTACTGTCTACTATTTATCTTTCTCCAGATAAACAGAGTAATTGTGGATTTCTCTCATGCCATTGGGCTAATCTGTATGGGCGCCCATGCCCCTGCAGCTCCTGCCACGGCCCTGGGGTAACCCTGTACCAACCCCTGGCATGTAAACACACCCTCATCATAGTAATCATCTCAACATGCAACCATGAGCTCTGGAACACAGCCAAACTGCACCCACCTCCCAACTGCTGTTATCATATGGCAGGGTATGCATTTAGATACAACGCTGCGCTACTGTTGTCGGTACGCTATGGTATCTACTACTAGCTACTAGCTAGTAGTCAGTTAGCCACTGCTAGCAGTCATCACTGTTAACTAGGACATCAGCCAGCCTCAGCCCGGTCAATTCCTGCCAGTCTGCAAAGCGCGATATCAACCCAGAGCATATGGGACTGCTTTTTCTCTACCACATCTCCTGGATTCCTACCGCATGCTCTGAACCTTTACACCAGATCGTCGCAGCTAGCTAGCTGCTATCCGAGTGGCTGCTCCTGGCTAACGTCTCTGTCCCAAAGCAAGGACCAGTTAGCCTAGAGCTAGGCCCATCTCCCGGCTAGCCGAAGAGATCCATCAGACAATTCCTGGGCTTCAATACCTCTTGCCAATTGGCCTGGAACCTTTGCTGCTGCTGACACGGAGCCCCGCAGATCCATCACGACTGGTCTGCCGACGTAGCTGTTCGCGGGAGTTTCAACAGGCTCTCCCATTACGACATCACCCTGAGGACCATCTGCTAGCCTGCTAGCCCCGGCCTGCTAGCTGTCTGAATCGCCGTGTCTCCAGCTCGCCTGGCTACACACTGGTCCCTATGATCACTCGGCTACACATGCCTCTCCCTAATGCCAATATGCCTTGTCTATTGCTGTTTTGGTTAGTGATTATTGTCTTATTTCACTGTAGAGCCTCCAGCCCTGCTCAATATGCCTTAGCTAGACCTTTTTTCCACCCCCAACTCATGCAGTGACTTCACCTGGCTTAAATGGTGCCTCTAGAGACAAAACCTCATCATCACTCAATGCCTAGGTTTACCTCCACTGTACTCACATCTTACCATACTCTTGTCTGTAAATTATGCCTTGAATCTATTCTTCCGCACCCAGAAATTTGCTCCTTTTACTCTCTGTTCCGAACGCACTAGACGACCAGTTCTTATAGCCTTTAGCCGTACCCTTATCCTACTCCTCCTCTGTTCCTCTGGTGATGTAGAGGTTAACTCAGGCCCTGCAGCCTCCAGCATCACTCCCATTCCCCAGGCGCTCTCATTTGTTAACTTCTGTAACCGTAAAAGCCTTGGTTTCATGAATGTTAACATTAGAAGCCTCCTCCCTAAGTTTGTTTTATTCACTGCTTTAGCACACTCCGCCAACCCGGATGGCCTAGCCGTGTCTGAATCCTAGCTTAGGAAGGCCACCAAAAATCCAGAAATGTCCATACCCAACTAAAACATTTTCTGACAAGATAGAACTGCCAAATAGGGCGAAGTTGCAATCTACTGCAGAGATAGCCTGCAGAGTTCTGTCATACTATCCAGGTCTGTGACCAAATAATTTGAGCTTCTACTTTGAAAGATCCACCTCTCTAGAAACAAGTCTATCACAGTTGCCACTTGCTATAGATACCCCTCAGCCCCCAGCTGTGCCGTAGACACCATATGTGAGTTGATCGCCCCCCATCTATCTTCAGAATTCATACTATTAGTTGACCTAAACTGGGACATGCTTAACACCCCGATCATCCTACAATTTAAGCTACATGCCCTCAATCTCACACAAATTATCAAGGAACCTACCAGGTACAACCCTAAATCCGCAACCATGAGCACCCTATCATCCTGACCAAATTGCCCTCTAAATACACCTCTGCTGCCTTCAACCAGGATCTCAGCGATCACTGCCTCAATGCCTGTGTGCGTAATGGGTACGCCATCAAACGACCACCCCTCATCACTGTCAAATGCTCCCCAAAACCCTTCAGTGAGCAGGCCTTTCTAATCGACCTGGCCCGAGTATCCTGGAAGGATATTGACCTCATCCCGTCTGTAGAGGACGCCTGGTTGCTCTTCAAAAGTGCTTTCCTCACCATCTTAAATAAGCATACCCCATTCAAAAAATGTAGAACTAAGAACAGATAAAGCCCTTGGTTCACCCTAGAATTGACTACTGCTCTGGACCAGCACAAAAACATCCTGTGGTGTTCTGCATTAGCATCGAATAGCCCCAGCGATATGCAACTTTTCAAAGACATCAGGAACCAATATACTCAGTCAGTTAGGAAAGCTAAGGCTAGCTTTTTCAAGCAGAAATGTGTTTCTTGTAGCACTAATTCCCAAAAGTTTTGGGACACTGTAAAGTCCATGGAGAAAAACAGCACCTCCTCCCAGCTGCCCACTGCACCGGGGATAGGAAACACTGTCACCACCGATAAATGTACGATAATCGAGAATTTCAAGAAGCATTTTTCTACGGCTGGCCATGCTTTCCACCTGGCTACCCCTACCCTGGCCAACATCTCAGCACCACCTGCAACAACTTGCCCAAGCCCCCCCGCTTCTCCTTCATCCAAATCCAGACAGCTGTTGTTCTGAAAGAGCTGCAAATCTGTGTCCCTACAAATCAGCTGGGCTAGACGATCACAACCACAGCTGGGCTATCCACCACAATTGTTGCAACCCCTATTACTAGCCTATTCAAACTTTCTTTCGTATCGTCTGAGATCGTCTGAGATCCTTTGAAGAGGGGGATGACCGCGACACTCTAGACCTAAACTGTTATAGACCTATATCCATCCTGCCCTGCCATTCTAAAATCTTCGAAAGCCAAGTTAACAAACAGATCACCAACCATTTAGAATCCCGACGTAACTTCTCCACTATGCAATCTGGTTTCTGAGCTGGTCATGGGTGCACCTCAGCCACGCTCAAGGTCCTAAATTATATCATAACCGCCATCGATAAAAGACAGTACTGTGCAGCCGTCGTCATCGACCTGGCCAAGGCTTTCGACTATGTCATCACCGCATTCTTATCGGCAGACTCAATATCCTTGGCTTCTCAAATGACTGCCTCACCTGGTTTACCAACTACTTCTCAGACAGAGATCTGTGTCAAATCAGGGGGGCCTGTTGTCCGGACCTCTGGCAGTCTCTATGGGGGTGCCACAGGGTTCAATTCTCGGTTGTACTCTTTTCTCTGTATTTATCAATGATGTTGCTCTTGCTGCTGGTGATTCACTGATCCACCTCTACGCAGACGACACAATTCTGTATACATCTGGCCCTTCTTTGGACACTGTGCTAACAAACCTCCAAAACAAGCTTCAATGCCATACAACTTCCGTGGCATGCTCTTCAACTGATTGCTGCCCGCACCGTCGCCCAACTAGCATCACTACTCTGGACGGTTCTGACCTAGAATATGTGGACAACTACAAATACCTAGTGTTGTTGTCTGTTTAGACCGTAAACTCTCCTTCCAGACTCACATCAAGCATCGCCAATCCAAAATGATATCTAGAATCGGCTTCCTATTTCGCAACAAATCCTCCTTCACTCATGCTGCCAAACATACCCTCGTAAAACTGACTATCCTACCCATCCTTGACTTCGGCGATGTAATTTACAAAATAGCCTCCAACACTCTACTCAGCAAACTGGATGTAGTCTATCACAGTGCCATTCGTTTTGTCACCAAAGCCCCATGTACGGGGCGGCAGGGTAGCCTAGTGGTTAGAGCGTTGGACTAGTAACCGGAAGATGGCAAGTTCAAACCCCTGAGCTCGCAAGGTACAAATCTGTTGTTCTGCCCCTGAAAAGGCAGTTAACCCACTGTTCCTAGGCTGTCATTGAAAATAAGATTTTGTTCTTAACTGACTAGCCTAGTTAAATAAAGGTAAAAAAATAATAATAATAAATTGTAAAAAATGTACTACCCACCACTGCGACCTGTATGCTCTCGTTGGCTAGCCCTCACTACATATTCATCGCCGAACCCACTGGCTCCAGGTCATCTATAAGTCTTTGTTAGGTAAAGCCCCGCCTCATCTCAGCTCACTGGTCACCATAGCAACACCCACCCATAGTACACAATCCAGCAGGTATATTTCACTGGTCATCCCAAAAGCCAACACTTACTTTGGCCGCCTTTCCTTCCAGTCCTCTGCTGCCAATGACTGGAACGAATTGCAAAAATCACTGACACTGGAGTCTTATATCTCCCACTCTAACTTTAAGCTTCAGCTGTCAGAGCAGCTTACTGATCACTGTATTGTGTTATTGACTGTACGTTTGTTTATGTGTAACTATGTGTTGTTGTTTTTGTCGCACTGCTTTGCTTTATCTTGGCCAGGTCGCAGTTGTAAATTAGAACTTGTTCTCAACTGGCCGACCTGGTTAAATAAAGGTGAAATAAATCAAATTAAATATAAGAAAATATATATCTATGTGGCTAATTCATGTGTCTGTGTATGTGTGTTTGTGTTTACGCCGTTTTGTGGTTCTCCCTCACAACGGATTTCATATAAAATAAATATTTTGTCCTGTATAGGTCTCTTTTCCGGTAACATTTTACTGTGTTTGTGTTGCATGTGTGAACCAATATGTATTATGGTAATATCCAGACAATGTAGAGTTGATCCAATGCCATCTGTCTCTGTAAAAAATGAAACTGTGACAAACAACCGACTTTGTTCACCGGGATAAAAAAAGTGAAGCGTTTAAGCCAGCAACATTGATCAGAGATCTGTACATGGCTAGTTGCCTAACAAACCATACAACAGCATTATAGAACAACACAATAGTACCACAAACTCGAGGCTTCCCAAACAAAGCAGTGAGGAACCGTCAATGCAGCGACATCCATCACCCTAGACAATAATGCTGGGTCTGAAATAGCACCCTATTATGGATGTAAAGCACTACGTTTGACCAGTGCACTATATAGGGAATGGGGTGCCATTTCGGATTCAGGCCCTGGTCAAAAGTAGTACACTGGATAGTAATATAGGAAGAGGGTGCAATTTGGTACACACTCTGAGAGGCCCATTGTTGAGTGTTTGTTTACCTTGCGCCCTCCCGTGTTGAGCCGGATGGGCGTGAGGAAGGGGTCAAAGATCATGTGGCTGGTCTCGATGTTGACGGGAGACTGCCTCTTCCCCACGGAGCACAGGTTCCAAGCTGAGTTCACCAGCCCCCAGAATGACGGCACTGCAACACACAAAGAAGTAGAGACAAAACGGTTAGCATGTGTTGCTAACGATGGCGATGCAATAGGGCAGAAGCGGTTAGCATGTGTACTAAACAATGGCATTGAAATACAAAGAGGTGCAACACAAAACGGTTAGCATGTGTTGCAAAAGAGATAAGAGCGGCTAAGGAGGGTTTTGTTGTGTCTTTGTTAGGGCTACTCTATGGTGATGCGAAGTAAATTATCGGTCATATGGGAGAGCGTAGATTACACATGTAATAGGGACACTATAAGTTAGTACACACACACACAAAGACACACACAAAAAACACACACACACAAACGAACACACACAAACAAACACACACACACACACACACACACAGTCGTTTTTGAACTATCAAGTTTCAAGTTTTAATGTCACGTGCACAAATACAGTGAAATGTCTTTCTTGCAAGCTCTAAACCCAATGCAGAAATCAATATCTATATAGGACAGAAAATAACATAAGATCGAACAAAAACATGAGAAATTCAAATAAGAAATAAGAAGAACACGAGAAAGGAAGAAGCTATATACAGGGTCAGTTCCAATACCATATTTACGATGTGGAGAGATACTGGAGTGGTATAGATAGATATGTGCAGTATAGGGGTAAGGTGACTAGCTATCATGATGTATGATAAACAGAGTAGCAGGAGCATATTGTGTATGATGAATGTGTGTGTGTGTGTGTGCGTGTGCGTGTGCGTGTGTGCGTGTGCGTGTGCATGTGTGTGCGTGCATGCATGTGTGTGTGTCCTGTATGTAGAGTCCTGTGAGTGTGCATAGAGTCCGTGCAAAAAATCTAGGGTCAACTCAGATAGTCTGTGGAGCCAGTTTGTTGGCTATTTAGCAGTCTTATGGCTTGGGGATAGAAGCTGTTCAGGAGCCTGTTGGTGTCAGACTTGATGCACCGGTAACGCTTGCCGTGCGGAAGCAGAGAGAACAGTCTATTTCTTGAGTGGCTGGAGTCTTTGAAGGGATATTTGGGGATTTTGGCAACTTCGCCAGAGTTAAATGAACTTGTGGATACCATTTCTCTTTGTCCAGTATGAAGGAAGTTAGAGGTAGTTTCGAGGAAGTTAGAGGTAGTTTAATGCTAACTAGCATTGGCACAAAGACTGGAAGTCTATGGGTATCTGCTAGCATGCTTTCAGATACCCATAAACGTCCAGTTATTGCGCTAATACTATTTAGCAATTATGCCAGCGCTAGTTAGCGACTTCCTTCAAACCGCAAGCAGAGACATAAAAACGGTATCCACGAGTTCATCTGACTTTGGGGAAGTAGATAAAGGTCCTCATTGTCAAAAATTTCCGGACCTTCCTTTCACACCGTCCGATATAGAGGTCCTGGATGGCAGGGAGTTCGGCCCCAGTTATGTACTGCGCTGTCTGTAAAATCCTTTGTAGTGCCATGCGATCCAAGGCAATGCTGTTGCCATACCAAGGCAAGCAGTGATGCAGCCAGCCAAGATGCTCTCAATGGTGCAGCTGTAGAACTTTTTGAGGATGTATGTAGGTCACCTAGAAGAACCCCAAGCAGCAAATGGATATGAGCAGTTATGTCATCCAGGCTTAATCAGAACAAAGTTAGCAAACTCTAGCATCATCAGATAGCACTTCTATGTACTGCCGTAAGACTGGCAGGACACAGTGAGAGGATGACACTACAGGGAAAGTGCTATCTCTATATTAATCTCTCTCTCTGTCCCTCTCTCTATATCTCTCCCCCTCTCTCTACATCTCTTTCTCTTTCTCCCCACTGATGTCTTATATAAGACTTGGCCACTGACGGCAGGAACTCTCATCCTGTGCAGAGGGAAGGATGTCTTCATAGTTTCTAGCATTTCACATGGATTAACACATTTCTGCTTAGAATCACAGCCAGGATTCCATTTAGAATCACATAAGGAACTCAAGAAGGCACTAGAAATATTATTTTTACTCTGTGATTTCCACTATTGGAAATTCCCATATACACCACAAAAGTATGTGGACACCCCTTCAAATTAGTGGATTCAGCCACACCCATTTCTGACAGGTGTATACAATCGAGCACACAGCCATGTAATCTCCATAGGAAACATGGGCCCGTATGGAAGAGCTCAGTGACTTTCAACATGGCACCGTCATAGGATGCCACCTTTCCAACAAGTCAGTTTGTCAAGTTTCTGCCCTGCTAGAACTTCCAAGGTCAATTGTAAATCCTGTTATTGTGAAGTGAAAATGTCAAGGAGCAACAACGGCTCAGCCGTGAAGTGGTAGTTCACACAAGCTCACAGAAGGGGACTGCAGAGTATTGAGTTCCAAATTGACTCCGGAAGCAACGTCAGCACAAGAACTGTTCGTCTGGAACTTCATGAAATGGATTTCAATGGCCGAGCAGCCTAAGATCACCATGCGCAATGCCAAATGTCAGCTGGAGTGGTGGAAAGCTTGCCGCCATCGGTACCTGCCTCAATGCATAGTGCCAACGGTAAAGTTTGGTGGAGGAGGAATAATGGTCTGGGGCTGTTCTTCATAATCACGGGCTAGACCCCTTAGGGAAATGAAGGGAAATCTCAATGCTACAGCATACAATGATATTCTAGACGATTCTGTGCTTCCAACGTTGTGGCAACAGTTTGGGGAAGGCCTTTTCCTGTTTCAGCATGACAATGCCCACGTGCACAAAGCAGGGTCCATACAGAAATGTTTGCCGAGATCGTAGTGGAGTGAAATAATCTGTCTGTAAACAATTGTTGGAAAAATTACTTGTGTCATGCACACAAATAATTTGTGTAATTTGTGCCAAAACTATAGTTTGTTAACAAGAATTTTATGGAATGGTTGAAAAATGTGTTTTAATGACTCCAATCTAAGTGTATGTAAACTTCCGACTTCAACTCTCTATATTTATTATTAGGTATATGATCACACTGGTAATAGACAATTATGTTGTATTACTTATGAGGCACAGCTAAGTGAGCATAATAGTGCTTCTTTTCTATTTTTGCTGGACTGATGGCCGACATCTGATGATCCGTCTGAGGGGAGGGAGCAGCGGGCAGGCTGCCTTCCTTCTCTCCTCTAAGGAAAAGAGAACACAGTCTTCCAGCAGATGGCAAAACTCAAGTCGCACTGCATTATTTTTGCCTCATACACCAATTCATGTTATTACTCCTATGACTAGAGAAAGTGACATTTTCCCCGATATTAAAAAAGACTCAAGGCTCTAATAATAACAACACGAGCGTATCGAAACACTTTTGCCACTCATTCATTGCAGCTGCAGTGCTGGTTGTAGCGTGAGTGGAAGTAGGGAGAACACACATTTTATGGGTTACAAAGGTGTTGACAAAGTGTTGACAGTGATGAATAACAATTTAAACATGAACTTACACATAAAAACAGCAGCTCTTTGCTGTATTGGTTGAGTCTCTCTCTAGTCATGGTTGTTCAAGACTTTAAATCTCAGTATCAACTTTGCTGTGCGTTCGAGTTAACGGCTCGAGGAAACTGTGCAGACACAGTGATCTGAGATATCTGATTGGCCAGCTGTAGGCCTATAGCTGCATTTGATTTGGTGTCTGGACTTGCCAAGTAGGCGGAGTTCTACCCTCAGACACATGAAATAGTTCAAAATGGGAACACCTTGGCTTCCGGGCACAAGGGCTGCTGAATCAAGTGCACCTACCGCAAACAGCGCAAAATGAAAAAAAAGGCTTTGGCGTTGGGTTTTTTACAGAAATGTTTGGGGATCAACCAGGAATGCCTTGGGAAATCGACCAGTCGATCACAATCGATTGGTTTGTAACCACTGCCTTCGAGGGACCACTCACATTGCTCACTATCAAGTCTGGTAGAGCAGCAATACATCATGGCTACGATTCTCTTCGTGTCTTTGGCAAAAAGGTGGTGCTGAATTTGACATTTTTGATGCTTCATGGTGAAAAGGAACTTCATTCTGAGGCATAATCCACATTCCATGTGTATCTTGGAAAGTTTCCAAACATACAGTACAGCAGCTGTTGGTCACTGGCGTCATGTTGTCATGTTCAGAAACTTGGAAAGAGGAGAGTGGTGGAGGGTTGACATGTTATTTATGGTGGCACAACTAGGGCTGGCACAATTACAGTGTAGTTGTGTAACAGGTGATTATGGATGAAGACCGTCATGAAAATAAAATAACCTTCATACCCGGGGTTTGTTTTGTTTGTGGAACAAACAGCTGACTGAAGAGGTACGGCCGGGCATTTGTGTGGTTGAGTCCGTTTCTGCGGTTACATGGACTCTTTACATGATGAAACGGTGTTGCTAATTGCTGAAACAAGCAGAGTGCAAACGAGTCTTTGGTTACCTAGGTAACACCCCACTTCCTCAATTTTTTGTTATTGTTTTTGCTGACCAATAACTGTCATTCAAAATTCCGTGACCGCCACAGCCCTAGGCACAACTATACCCGTAAGAGCGTTCAAGTATCAAACCCAGGACATATGTGTGAATCAAGACAATGTTGGCTGACAAGACAGCATTGGCAGCGTTGGCTGAGCTAAAGCCCGTGTACAACCCCAGAGTGGTTCACTGAAACGGCTTCTCCTGCACCTGCTCAACTCACTGAACACCCTTTGGACTTGGACTGGACAGTGTTTAGTGAAACTTCTGTAGTTTGTCTGTAAGAGCGGTTTAGCATGATGTGAATTAAATATGAGCATTTCCACTACACACTCTGCAGCCCAGCCATCTTTCACCAGTCAACGAAACCACCTGCTGTCCAATATACTACACACACAGACACACACTACAACCCAGCCCTGCTGTCAAAACCAAATTACTCCAGCCTGCAAAATTGCCAGGGGGGGGGAAGAGGGGAAAACGACACAATAAAAATACATTAGAGAGTTGGAGAGTCATCTCTTGTTTAAGGTACTATTGAATTGGCAGTAATGTCTTTCCTGTGAGACTCAGAGAGGGAGGATGAGAGAGAGAGAGGGAGAGAAGGGGAGGAAGTGGGCGGAAACCACGCTCCAGATGCTAAATCCTTCCCGAGAAATGACAGGAAATCCATGTGTGGAGTGAGTGTACGTGATCAATCCATTGATCCATGCAAGTGGCTACCAGGGCAGGGGACACCCGACACCCTTGAACATAGGCACAAGCAGCCGTGTCAATAGCCCAACAGGACCCTTCACTGGCTTCGCTGCCTTCCAAAAGCCCCTACCTCCCATATATCAGGCCGTCTGTTGCCGCATATTAACCTCACTTTCATTTCTTATTGGCAAGCTGTAAAAGAGGACAGGGATATTTATGAGCTGGCCTTTAGCCGCTGGATGGAACATACTGTAGGTGCTGTGATGTGTGGAGGGAGAGGGGATGTGTCGGCCAGTTCTCTAGGACCTGTCGATAACTTCACCTTTTTCAGACGACTGAACACGACGGAATGAAGATTTGGCCAGGGATAACCTACGTAAATGCGGACTTATCTTCGGAAGTTAGCTTTAGGAGCTTTATCATTCATTATTCAATAGCTCTATAAGGACTCACCCTGTGCTTTTACTTTGATCCTTTATGTGTGATTTTGGTATGGAGAGAATAATAGGATTTCATGACAGTTGATTCGATAATTAACTCACATAATCATATAGCGAGGCATATAATCCTTCCGTTCTTCATTGCCTCTCACTTTCGCTTCTTTCCCTCCTTCCCTCCTCTCCTCTCCCTCCTTCCTTTCCTCCTTCAGTCAGCTAATCACCAATCAGCCCACCTGTAAACCACCACCTATCCACCAATAGATAACATGTACTTAGTGTAGTTTCTCAGCTGTGTATGCAGGCTAATTAAGGTGACAGCAGCCCTGGAAGGAACAGGGTTATGTGTTGACTCTGGGCCGTCCCGGTGGTTTTATTTGGGGATGAGGAGGGTAGAGATCAGGGCAGAGCTCTGGGCCTCGGGGGTCTGAGAAGAGAGGAGACACTACACAATTAGACCCTCCTCTACCATGGACAACAGAAACCAGTAAAGCCCTGCCTGGAGGAGAGTGCATTAGAGGATGGTGCTGTAAGTAAAGACATACACAGAGACTATGCCCACACACACACATCATTTATACAGTGCCAACGTTCATCAAAATTGTTAAAAGTATTTATTTTTTATTCTACTAAATGCAACAGTTGGATAATGGATGAAGATACTCCAAACTTTTATAATTGTTTACATCCATCAGATATTTACTGAATTATAGCAGATAAAACATTTTATTGGCAGGGACAAATAATGAATGGATTTCAGGGATTTTGGTGGGTATTCGTGTTTACAATTTAGTGTCAAATTTCCCTTTTATTTTCTTAGAATGCATATATACATTTTCTAATGGTATCAGGTATAGTTTTGTGTTAAAAAATAAAGAACATGATAGGTGTCTAATTTGCATAAATATGTGGGTGTATTTTTGCAAATATGAATAAATTAACATAAAGGGATGGAACCACCAATAACTTGCTCTGTCTAGGCCTACCTGCACTCACCGGTGCTGTCTGGACTGCCTCATTAATTACTGTTGTTGTCACGTTCTGTTGCATAATTCAAGTTTGTCAATAGCAGGATATCCTGGGATTAAAAATCAACATGCTTGGCTCTAGATTACACCTATCTGTACATACTATACATTGTATGTGAAATCAGACATAATATCACAATAATCCGAGTGTTCATTGTTGGAAGTTAACTTTCATTTCAGTGCATCTCATTTCAACTGTATTAAAATGATAACCTTTTTCAATTCCACAAAAAATGAACACCCATCAAAATAATGTTATCCTTCTTCTCTTTCTGTTGATGTAAGTGTCGAGAAGATGAGTTAAATGCCAGACTAAGCTTTACCGTTCTTATTGATGCAACGGAAAGACAATGTATTCCATTGAGCCCATTACAGCCATGACATGCAATCACTTCCATGTTCGTAACAGCATAGCGGATCCCTTTTTGGGGCTATATGGAACCTTTTTTTGAAGGTTCTATAAAGAATCATGCTCATATGGTTCAAAATGGAACTGGTTTAGTACTATAAATAACCCTTTTCTAAGGTTCTATATATAGCACCCAAAAGTGTTTACGCTATGGTCACAACCCTTTTTATGCTCTAGAATTTTTTTGAATGGTTATTTATAGTCCCTTTATGGAGAATGCTTCTATAAAGAACCTTCGTTCATGTCAATGGTCCTTTGTATATCCTTTCGAAGAACCATTCAGAGGTTTTTATTCTGGTTAGCCATATTATATTGTTAAAATACCATAGGTGTTATTATTGTTTAAATTGACATGTTGAATTAGGTGTTCTAACTCTGGAACACCTAGAAGTCAAGGATAGAATTGAGAACCACTGATTTTGGCAACAGTTCTCAATTGATACAAGGCCATACTGTACTTGAGTCTTTCACAAGACACTGTCACTGTCCATAGTCACATTTAACATGTAATCACAAAACACAACAGATTAGATAAACTGGAATGACACTCACTCATTGTTTCACAAAAAGGGCTTTGAGCAAACCACACCCCTAAATACATTTGAGTTATAACTAAAAAAAGAAAGAACCCTTTTCTGAACTGCAAAGAACCATTATGCAAGAACCGTTATGGTAATGAGTGTCTGGGAGTAGCATTAAAGGGAATGTCAAAATTCCTCTGGCTCTCCACTTGAAACACTGCCTCTCTCTGCTCCCCATCCTGCTCACAAGATGGAGGACATTGTGCGGAGAGGGTTCGTTGCTGTTCTGAACAGAATGAGACGTGTTCAAATCCTGACCGGTTGCCACGGAAGGAATACAATATTGAAATCCTGTCAACAGTGCAGTCACCAGGTGACTCAGAAAACAGGGAGTTAAAACACAGTCAAAGATACTTTTCTGGTAAGTACCTACATTTTTACAACATTCTTGAACCCTTTCCCAAACATTAACCCTTCAGGGATTTGTTTATCCAAACTGTCTACGTCCAAAAATTGATGGAAAAAAGCTTTCAGTATAAACTAAAACGAATAAAATCAAATGTAAAGTAGGTAGAAAAGACAATGGGCCTACATATGATGTAATAGTATAATCATTGAGAACTAACAATCACCAAAATAAAAGCTAAACAGTCAGGGGAATTGAACAGTCCAAAAACAATGATTTAACAGTATTTATTTTGTTATTAAGTTTGAGCCAAAGAACACATGGCAAACTGCATAGAATTGCAGGGGAAAAAAATAATTTAAATGCAAAATGCTCTCTCAGCTTCCATGGAAAAATTCAGAGAATTGCAGGAAATTGGCTTAAAAATGCAAAAATTAATAATAATTATAAAAATAAATAAATGTAGGCCTAATTACTATTTTATTTTAATTCAGCCACGCTGAATGCGCCCAATGCCATGCCCCTTGCCAATGTTGGCCATTCTTAACGTAACCGGTTGGAAAGGATGTTTTAACCCTATCAAAAACCTACACTGAGAAATGTTATGTTTGGATCAACAAAATTTGACATTAGGAGAAAACTGGTTAACTTCTTGCGGATCAGTGGGACGCTATTTCGACAACTTCCGGTGAAATTGCAGAGTGCCAAATTCAAATTAAATTACTATAAATATTAAACTTTCATGAAATCACAAGTGCAATACATCAAAATAAAGCTTAACTTGTTGTTAATCCAGCCGCCATGTCAGATTTCAAAAAGGCTTTAAGGCGAAAGCAAACCATGCAATTATGCAAGGACAGCGCCCAGCACACAAATGCATAACAACTCATTTTCAACCAGGGAGTTGCGACACGAAAGTCAGAAATAGCGATACAATATATGCAATATATGCCTTCTGTTGGCACTCCAAAAGGTCCCAGTTACATTAAAAATTGTCAAAAAAATTGTCAAAATACCACCCCCTATTCCAAAGAAGTTAAATGTCCAAATCTGAAGTCAAATCGGTAAAACTGTGAGATCTTTTTGCAGCACTACATGAATTGAAATGTATCTGATGTTGTACAGCACGTCTAGGCATTTTGCTATGGCAACCTTTATTCAATATTCAATACAAATTGAACTCTTAAGGAACATCTGAGGATGTAGGGGGAGTGAAGGACATGAATGAGTAGCAGTACTCTGATGGCAGTACACTGACAGCTAACCCATTAGCCAGTCAGTGCCTTTACTTTCACACACACTCATTAGTCCAGATCATCAATAGACTGCTTGTATCAGCTGTATCATTATGGCTAACGGAGCTAGCGCTGGCGCCACTAGCTGACGGTAAGCGGAGGGGACGGTAAATCATTGGCCTGCCATCATGACAAAGGTAAATACCTCAGGTATTAAACACCTCCATAATAAGGAGAGCATGAGATGGGCTGTGTGAGTGTGTGTGTGTGTGTGTGTGTGTGTGTGTGTGTGTGTGTGTGTGTGTGTGTGTGTGTGTGTGTGTGTGTGTGTGTGTGCGTGCACGTGTGTGTGTGGCCCTACTCTAAATGGCCAGTGACAGTAGGTGATGTTGGTGCTCGTCCTCTGATGCTAGTGTAATGCTGCCGGCCTATAGCACTGCTCTGTGGGGCTCATTAGCTTTGCTTGTCAGAGGAACAATAAACATGTCCATCAAGCTAACCCCTCCTGTCACGTTGTTAATGGACCTGGATATAAAACCTGGCGGCTAGTGTAGAGAGAGACACACACACGCACATGCACAGGGACATAAGCAAGCGTGCGTGCGCGCGCACACACACAGGCGTGCAGGCACTCTCACATACATTCTCTCTCACACACACAAACACACATGCACTCACACACATGCACACACAGGGTCTGCATATTTAACTTGCCGGTTGCCAACAAGGACCACTGGGGCCCAATAACGAACATTATCGTTTTAAGGGAGTGAGATCCTGGGACCACAGGGTTTGAGGCTTGCACAGCACCACTGCTCAGCACCATGGAAAGCACCCCTCCCTACAGCGCCACACTCTTCAGAACCATGGACAGCTCCATTTTGTTCAGTGCCATGCTATTCAGAACCATGGGCAGCTCCATTTCCTATAGCCCCACACTGGTCGTACATTGGTCAGAACCATGGGCAGCTCCATTTCCTACAGCGCCACGCTTGTCAGAACCATGGGCAGATCCACTCAAAGCTCCAGTCACTGCATCCCCACACTATAGCAGCACACCAATTCACAGCAGCTTTCCTCCCTTGGTGGCCTGATGAATCCTCCGTAAACATGCACTTTCTCTCTTGCTGTCTACAAAAGCATGTTAAAGCATGTCCATGCATGTAGGCTTTATTACCCAGGGTCATGCTGGTCTATGGCTGAGCTCCACCTCTATAGAACTTTAATATAACCTACAGATACACTGACACAGATCCGACCCAGGTCTTAAAATTGTCTCTAAGTCAAATGTACGTACATACAGGTCTTCTGGGAAAAAGCCTGGAAAAAAGATTTGGGCTAAAGGCAGCTTTTAGCTCTGTAATTCAAGTTTGTATTTTTTCCCAGTTCTCTTCATTGGACTAAAACAGGAAGCTGGATTCCCCCCCCAAAAAAAAATTCCAAGCAGAAAGAAAAAATGAACCATGCTAATCTCTTGGCTAAGAGCTAAGAGTCTGATAAGGTTCGCTAATAGAAATCCCTGACTTCTCTTTTCATGTCCTGAAATAGGGACTTACATGGTATCACACAATGGCGGTCAGTACTATTTTTTTCAGGGCTAATCTTCAGTGGAGAGATATTAATAAGAGCTAATGTCTGTCTCCTCTATCTACTTCAGTGGGCAGTGATTGGGAAGAGTTAGTGACGTGGAGTTAAAGGAGAGACTTTTTTTGGAGGATCACTTTTACACACACGCACACACACACAACCACACGCACACACACACAACCACACGCACATACACAACCACGCGCACATACACAACCACATGCACACACACAACCCAACGCACACACACAACCACACGCACACACACAACCACACGCACACGCACAACCACACGCACACACACACCACACGCACACACACAACCACACGCACACGCACAACCACACGCACACACACAACCACACGCACACACACAACCACACGCACACACACACAACACACGCACACACACAACCACACGCACACACACAACCACACGCACACACACAACCACACGCACACACACAACCACACGCACACACACAACCACACGCACACACACAACACACGCACACACGCACACACACAACCACACGCACACACGCACACACACCACACACACACAACCACACGCACACACACAACCACGCACACACGCACACACACACCACACGCACACACGCACACACACAACCACACGCACACACACAACCATGCGCATATACGCACGCACACACACAACACACCACACACACAACCACACGCACACACACAACCACGCGCACATACGCACGCACACACACACACGCACACACACAACCACGCGCACATACGCACGCACGCACACATGCACACACACAACCACACGCAAATACACAACCACACGCACATACACATGCACGCGCACATGCAAACACACGCACACACGCACACACACACACATGCACACACACAACCACACGCACATACGCATGCACGCACACATGCAAACACACAACCACACGCACATACGCACGCACGCACACATGCACACACACAACCACACGCACATACGCACGCACGCACGCACACACGCACACACACAACCACACGCACATACGCACGCACACACGCACACACACAACCACGCGCACATACGCACGCACGCACGCACGCACACACACAACCACACGCACATACGCACGCACGCACACACACAACCACGCGCACATACGCACGCACGCACACACGCGCACACACACCAACACGCACACACGCACGCACCACACGCACACACGCACACACAACCACACGCACACACACAACCACGCGCACATACGCACGCACACACACACCACACGCACACACACACAACATGCACACACGCACACACACAACCACGCGCACATATGCACGCACGCACACACACACAACCACGCGCACATACGCACGCACGCACACATGCACACACACAACGCACACACACAACCACATGCGCACATACGCACGCACGCACACACACACACGCACATACGCACGCACACACACACAACCACATGCACATACGCATGCACGCACGCACACACGCACACACAACCACACCACACACAACACACGCACACACAACCACACGCACACACGCACACACACAACCACACGCACACACGCACACACACACACACGCACACACACAACCACACGCACACACACAACCACACGCACACACGCACACACACAACCACACGCACACACGCACACACAACCACACACACACAGACAACCACGCACATACGCACGCACATACGCACGCACGCACACACAACCACGCACACACACACCACACATACGCACGCACGCACACACGCACACACACAACCACGCACGCACGCACATACACGCACGCACACACGCACACACACAACCACGCGCACATACGCACGCATGCACACACGCACACACAACCACACGCATATGCACGCACGCACACACACAACCATGCGCACATACGCACGCACACACGCACACACACAACCACACGCACACACACAACCACACGCACATACGCACGCACGCACACATGCAAACACACCACACGCACATACGCACGCACGCACACACGCACACACACACCACGCGCACATACGCACGCACGCACACACGCACACACACAACCACACGCACATACGCACACGCACACACACACACAACCACACATACGCACGCACGCACACACGCACACACACCATGCGCACTTACGCACGCACACACACAACCACGCGCACATACGCACGCACGCACACGCACACACACAACCACACGCACACACACAACCACGCGCACATACGCACGCATGCACACACGCACACACACAACCACGCACACACACAACCACACGCATACGCACGCACACACACAACCACGCGCACATACGCACGCACACACGCACACACACAACCACGCGCTCATATGCACGCACTCACGCACACACACAACCATGCGCACATATGCATGCACGCACGCACACACACACACACACCATGCGCACATACGCACGCACGCACACACACAACCACGCGCACATACGCACGCACACACACACACACCACATGCACATACGCATGCACACACGCACACACACACAACCACGCGCACATACGCACGCACGCACACACACAACCATGCACATACGCACACCCGCAACCACGCGCACATAGGCACACACACAACCACGCGCACATACGCACGCACGCACGCACACACGCACACACACAACCACGCGCACTTACGCACGCACACACACAACCACGCGCACATACGCACGCACGCACGCACACACGCACACACGCACACACACAACCACGCGCACATACGCACGCATGCACACACGCACACACAACCACACGCACACACACAACCACACGCACATACGCACGCACACAGACAACCACGCGCACATACGCACGCACACACGCACACACACAACCACGCGCTCATATGCACGCACTCACGCACACACACAACCATGCGCACATATGCACGCACGCACACACGCACACACACAACCATGCGCACATACGCACGCACGAACGCACACACACAACCACGCGCACATACGCACGCACGCACACACACAACCATGCGCACATACGCACACCCGCAACCACGCGCACATACACACGCACACACACAACCACGCGCACATACGCACGCACGCACGCACACACACACACACACACACAACCACACGCACATACGCACGCACGCACACACACAACCACGCGCACATACGTACGCACGCACACACGCACACACACAACCATGCGCACTTACGCATTCACACACACAACCACGCGCACATACGCACGCACGCACGCACGCACACACACAACCACACGCACACACACAACCACGCGCACATACGCACGCATGCACACACGCACACACACAACCACACGCACACACACAACCACGCGCACATACGCACGCACACACACAACCACGCGCACATACGCACGCACACACGCACACACACAACCACGCGCTCATATGCACGCACTCACGCACACACACAACCATGCGCACATATGCATGCACGCACACGCACACACACAACCATGCGCACATACGCACGCACGCACACAACCACGCGCACATACGCACGCACACACACACACAACCACATGCACATACGCATGCACACACGCACACACACACAACCACGCGCACATACGCACGCACGCACACACACAACCATGCGCACATACGCACACCCGCAACCACGCGCACATACGCACGCACACACACAACCACGCGCACATACGCACGCACACACACACGCATACACACACAACCACGCGCACATACGCACGCACGCACACACACAACCACACACACAACCACGCGCACATACGCACGCACGCAAGCAAGCACGCACACACACAACCACGCACACACGCACACACACACAACCACGCGCACATACGCATGCACATGCACACACACCACGCGCACATACGCAAACACGCACACACACAATCACGCGCATACGCACGCACGCACACACACAACCACACACAACCACGCACACATACGCACGCACGCGCACGCACACACACACCACGCACACAAACGCACGCACACACACACAACCACGCACACATACGCACGCACCTATGCACACACACACAACCGCGCGCACATACGCACACACGCACACACACAATCACGCGCACATACGCACGCACGCACGCACACACACAACCACGCGCACATACGCACGCACGCACACACGCACACACACAACCACGCGCACATACACACGCACGCACACACAACCACGCGCTAGATAATAAACTGCTCACCACCTTGGATAGCCCCACAGCTCAACTCACGAGAACGCCAAGCTGTACAGCACCACTCCCTTACAGCCCCACACTGTTCAGAACCATAGATAATTCCAGTCACTGCAGCCCAACACGGTACTATAGCAGCACACCATTTTACAGCAGCTTTACTACCTTGGTGGGACCCGCAGGTCCAGACAGAGATTTTTCAAGCAGCAGGCGGGAGCGGGAGGTCAGAGTGCAAGTGTCCTCTCTCATCATTGTTGCTGCTTCAAGTTCAGTAGCCATACGTGTGAGATCAGGTGCACGTGTGGTCTCAATTAAATAAGAGTAGACTGTAGACTATGCATGGGCAGAAAAGCACAGGGAAGTTATCTTTCAAGGAAATGTACTTCCTAAATATAATTAGGCTAAAGTTTACTGCAGTGCATTGAAAAAAAAAACATTGCTGACCCATATTATTATACCTATCTCTTCATTTATTTTTGCACATTTTGATATTGCCTATATGGAAAAACATTGCTTGTACCATGGCTGGCACGCTAGCTGTGTCACATAGCTTACGCCTAAAATATCATTGCGGGACTGCGGTTGGGTTTATGACCAGTTCTTGCGGGAGCGGGTGGGTGTTGGACAGAAAGCCAGTGGGACTGGTATGAAAAGCAGCAGGTGTGGTCAGGAGCTGGACGAAGAAATCAGTCCTATGCAGACCTCTAGCAGACCTCTAACCAGCCTGAAGTTCAAATCAAATCAAATCAAATCAAATCTCTAACCATGCTATTTCTAGTTCAATCTTGCTGTCTACCAAAGCATGTTCAAGCATGTCCAAGCATGTAGGCTTTATTGCGTGTGTGGATAATCTATTTTACCCAGCGTCATGCTGGTCTAGGGCTGAGCTCCACCTCTACAGAAGAGGGAGGAGCACACATCCACTGAACTTTGGAAATGTAACTAATCAAATGTACACATCCACTGACACAGATCTGGAAATTGTATACTAATCAAATGTACTATGAAATATAGTATGTAAACGTCCATATTATTTGAGCAAGAACAGCTCAAATAAGCTAAAGAGAAATGACAGTCCGTCATTTTGGAATGTATTTCATTTTTTACATTTAAGACATGGAGGTCAGTTAATATTTGGTAAAAGAAAAGTCCATATTATGAACAGTCGCAAAGAGAAACCACTTTCAAGACGCTATGATGAAACTGGCTCTCATGAGGACCGCCACAGGAATGGAAGACCCAGCGTTACCTCTGCTGCAGAGGATAAGTTCATTAGAGTTACCAGCCTCAGAAATGGCAGCCCAAATAAATGCTTCACAGATTTCAAGTAACAGACACATCTCAACATCAACTGTTCAAAGGAGACTGCAGTGAATCAGGCCTTCATGGTCGAATTGCTGCAAAGAAACCATGAGATTTGAGATTTGCTTGGGCCAAGAAACACGAGCAATGGACATTAGACTGGGGGAAATTTGTCCTTTGGTCTTGAGTCCAAATTGGAGATTTTTGGTTCCAACCGCCATGTCTTTGTGAGATGCGGTGTGGGTGAACGGATCATCACCGCATGTGTATTTCCCACCGTAAAGCATGGAGGAGGGGGTGTTATGGTGTGAGGGTACTTTGCTGGTGACGCTGTCTGTGATTTATTTAGAATTCGAGGCACACTTAACCAGCATGGCTACCACAGCATTCTGCAGCGATATGCCATCCCATCTGGTTTGGTCTAAGTGGGTCTATCATTTGTTTTTCAACAGGACAACGACCCAACACATCAAATCTCAAACTGCATTGGTCACATACGCATTGTTATTATATGTTATTGCGAGTGTAGTGAAGTGCTTGTACCACCAGGCTGTGTAAGGGCTATTTTACCAAGAAGGAGAGTGATGGAGTGCTGCATCAGATGACCTGGCCTCTACAATCCCCCAACCTCAACC
Organism: Oncorhynchus tshawytscha; assembly: GCF_018296145.1. Taxonomy (NCBI): domain Eukaryota; kingdom Metazoa; phylum Chordata; class Actinopteri; order Salmoniformes; family Salmonidae; genus Oncorhynchus; species Oncorhynchus tshawytscha. Next base: position 16,766,233 of record NC_056453.1, on the reverse strand, counting down.
GAATTGAGATAGTTTGGGATGAGTCGGACCTCAGAGTGAAGGAAAAGCAGCCATCAACTGCTCAGCATATGTGGGAACTCCTTCAAAACTGTTGGAAAAGCATTCCAGGTGAAGTTGGTTGAGAGAATGCCAAAAATGTGCAAAGCTGTCATAAAGGCAAAGGGTGGCTATTTGAAGTATATTTGACTCTCAAATATAAAATATTTTGATTTGTATTACACTTTTTGGTTACTACGTGATTCCATATGTGTTATTTCATAGTTTAGATGTCTTCACTATTATTCTACAATGCAGAGAAAAGTGAAAATAAAGATAAACCCTTGAATGAGTAGGTGTTCTAAAACTTTTTTAGTGTACATACAGGTCCTCTGGGAAAAAATCCCGGAATAAAGATTTGGGCTAAAGCCAGCTTTTAGCGCTATAATTCTATTCTTTATTTTTTTCCCTTCCCCCAATTCTCTGCATAGGCCTAAAAAAGGAAGCTGGATTTCCCAAAATGTTTTTTTTTCCCCCAGGAAGAAAGAAATAATGAACCATGCTAATCTCTTGGTTAAGAGCTAAGAGTCTGATAAGGTTCTGTAATATAAAATCCCTGACTTCTCTTTTCATGTCCTGAAATAGGGACTTACATGGTATCACACAATGGCGGTCAGTACTATTTTTTTCAGGGCTAATTTTCAGTGGAGAGATATTAATAAGAGCTAATGTCTGTCTCCTCTATCTACTTCAGTGGGCAGTGATTGGGAAGAGTTAGTGACATGGAGTTACAGACTGGAGAGGGAATCAAGGGACTTTTTTGGACAATCACATTTGTACACACACACACACACACACACACACACACACACACACACACACACACACACACACACACACACACACACACACACACACACACACACACACACACACACACACACACACACACACACTTTCTCTCCTAATGAAGGGATGTGGGTATTAGAGCCTAAAGTATACCCTTTTCACTGGCAATAAGAGCAGCATCCTCCACTCAGACTGACAGGAAGACAGAAAGACTGGAACACATAGACCTCTCTCATCAGTTCTCTCACACCCACCCACACACTGCAGCTTGGACCACGGCAGTGTTTCCCAATCCGGTCAATTGTTTGCTAAATACTTTCAATGTCCTAGCAGTAACACTGACATGCATCAACAACAATATTAAGCCTATTTGTATTCAACACTTGCATGGACACAACACTCAGAATTACATCTGTGTCGGATCTGAGAAGCAGCACACAGCTTGTAATGACGCTAGGCAACGGACTGTCCAGTCTAATGCATTTTCATTATTCAATTTCTTTATTTAATTGTTTAGGATCTGAACACTTAAATAAACACTTTTCTGTAACACTTTTTAAACGCATCAAGGCATTTAGAATTTAAATGAAAACGTGACACATAGGGCTGGGGACAAGAATCGAGGTTTAAATGTTTTTCCATTTTTATGAGTGTTTGTCTTTTTGGTCTTTTTGGTCACACACAGACACCAAGCCCCTCCCCCTGCCACTCACAACAACAAAGACAAAATATCACTTCTCCCTCTCTGAGAACAAGCACATGCTATTTGCATTTGAGGTTTGGTCCGACAAATCGGTCATAGGGGCACAATAAGACATTACTTTACTCAACTCCCAAAGTTAGAACAGAGCAGACCCTACTAAGACGGGAGCATCAATGAACATGGCTTAGCTTCTGCCATGCACAGCATTGCGGTACCATGTACCACTAGTAGCATTTTAGACACAGACTGTGCTAGCTGTCTCGTCTGTGTTTTATCAATGTGACCGACCGACTCAAATTCGTCTTATGTAGCAAAATCTGAAATTGTGTTGTTTTCACATTGGATAAAAGTAGAGACTCAGCGCTACAAAATGGTATATCATACACTACATTTGAGGAACAATGGGAAAGTCATTCTGCTTTGAAAGTTGATAAACTTGTAAACTCACCTTTGAGAAAATGACCTGTGAATTGTTTTGGTACTACTACTGGAGAGCCCTTCTTTGCCTACACCTATTAAGCATTGTTCATACCCTCTTAAGCTTTAGCCCCACCCACCTATTTAAGAGGTGATCCGAGCGTTCTGTACTAACAACAGCAGTCAAGCACCCAAGATAACTTGCTAGCTACTTCCAGACACAAGCGGGACAACAGTTCACTGAACAGTACCTGCCCAAGTAGAGTTGGTTAAGCTGTTATGTTATCCAGATAACTGCAACTGTGCTGTCAGATTGGCCGTTAGTAAATTCGCATCAACCCTACTCATCGGCCATAGCGTCCAGTATACGCTCTGAATGCTCCGAGAGCGCATACTGGACGCTCTGGCGGATGAGTAGGGTTGTTGCGAATGTTCTGACCTCACAACGGCAGTCAAGCACCCAAGCTAAAAAGGTAACATTGGCAACCTTGTTAGCTATTTCCAGACACAAATGAGAGAACACCCTACTCTGTCCATTTTACTCACCTTAGCAGAGCTGGTTAGGCTGTTGTCATGTTATCCAGAGTGTTGGTGACTGTAACTGTGCTGCTGGCAACAATTGAATTATGCTTTTTTGCCGATGTTTACTGACACCTGCAATATTCAACGGATGTTGAGCGTTCGTAAATTCATCAGTTATTCTGCGCTCTGACACACTCAGACGAGAGTGCTCTGAAATAGGAGTATATGGCCAGACTGAATTTACGAACACATCCAAAATGGTTACGTGCATAGTGGAGTCTTTTGTTAAAACATGTAGCTAGCTAGCTAGGTAAACAATGAACCACAATCCCAACTCATGACGTTACTACACTTCATGAATCTGCAGGTAGCTACCCAACCAGGTTCAATGTTAGCTAGCTAACATTAGGCTATAACCAGACAAGCAAACGACTCTGAGATACAAATAATAAGATCATACATGTAACGCTAGCTAGTGATAGGCTGGACAATAGAACAAGTAAAAATTGGCAAAATAATGTTGAATGGCAAAAGAATGTTGGCTAAGCTGGAACACTAGTGCGAGCCCATAGCAAATAAATGGAACGTTCGCAGAGCCTCTTCTGACTGGAGTGACGCTTAGAATTCCATTTTGCCTAGATGGCACCAAAAAAAATGTAGTCCTTTTTATTTTACCACTAGAATCTGTTCTTTCAACGAAACTGAAAAATAACAACTTGTGTAGAAAGTAAACATCCGACAATTGATAGTTCCAAGTGTGGTTATGTCTGCATAATTAGGAAGTAGGGAAAAAATTGCAACCTTTGATTATTTCTGGTCTAGCGATTGATGACAGCAGAGTATGCTGCCCAACCTTATGTAATTAGAAAGAGGAGATTATCCCGATTAAAATGGTGACCGACTAGAAAAAATCTAAATAAACACATTGCGAGATATTTAGCAAAATATACCAACATGCCTCTCCATAGGAAAACAATGGGGAGGGCTAACAGTGTTTTGGAGCTAGCGTTTGATGACAACGGAGTAAGCTGCCCAGCCCTACATAATTAGAAAGAAGAGATTCTCATGATTAAAATGGTGTCCAATTTGGAGAAAAAAATCTAAATTTACACATTGCGAGATATTTGGCAAAATAGACAGACATACCTATATTTGCCTATAGGAAACAATGGGATGACCTCAGAGTTCCATGGGTAATTTTTTGTTGTTGTTTACATTTTAACTACAAGCAACATCGGCAGGTCTCATTGCCAACAATATCAAAGCAGGCATTGTGACGTAGAACAATAGGCTGGGTATAGAAGGTTCGAATGGCGAGTTGATGCCACGGTGCTCAATAGAGCTAATAGGAGCTGGCAGGGTGAAAAATGCAGCCAAAATAAGGCATGTTTTTTTGTGATTACTTCAAAACTACAGCAAGTAGCTGGGACATATGGTAATATTATGAAACTGGGCTCCACGTCGGATGCAATGAAATAGTTTTTAGGAAAAAATATTGTTAAAAATGTCATGTGTCCAGCCTACTAGCGAGCCAGACACCTAACGTAAGCTAGCTAGCTAACAGTATATTTTAACTTAAAACAAAAATACTAAAATTAGAAATGTGTAATATCTGAAAATGTAGCTAGCTAGACTATCTTACTCGTGTTCTGAAATCGGAGTAGATAGCCAGAGCGAATTTACCAGCTAGTACAGAACGTCTATCAACAGTTGTTGCAGTGACATTCTATTGAAATGGATACTTGCATAGTGGAGTATTTTGTTAAGACATGTAGCTAGCTAGCTATCTAAACAATTAACCATAATTCCAACTCATGACGTTATTACCCTGCATGAATCTGCAGGTACCTAACCAACCAGGTTCAATGTTAGCTAGCTAACATTAGGCTATAACTAGAAAAGCAAATGGCTCTGAGATACGAATAATAACATCAGACACGTAGCGTTAGCTACAGAGCCAGTCAGCTAACAGTATACTTTAACTTGAAATGAAAGAACTTTCTGTCAAAATTAGAAACGTGTAATATCTGAAAATGTGGCTAGCTACATCTTACCCGTAGACATCATGAATGGACGTACCTCCTGTTGGATGCCATGGTTGCCCTTAGTTTGAAGATGTAATCCGGAGACAGGTGTTTTCTCCATCTCCTTAGCTATCATACTCGAATTCCACTGATTTCAAAACTCAGTCCTCAAGAAAGTGGAGAGCAACACTTATGCAGTTTTACTACACATATACATATTTTCTTTAAATGCATTGGACAGGATTAACCAGACATACTGACCAGTTCAAATAGACAGAAGCGATCTATATGGCAGACCAATCCAAACTCATCTCTCGGCATGTCCAGCCCACTCATTATCTCAGCCAATCATGGCTAGCGGGAAGGTTGCTGATCTTTTCTGTGGCTAAACCAACTAGTCTCAAAATGTAACCATTTTATTGTTATTTACAGATGGCATTCAAGTTTGTTATTAAGGCACATGAAAATCCACGTTTGAGAAAGCATTTCTGCCAAAAAATGCATTTAGATTCACGTTCAAACATCTCTCCTGTGAAGTAGTGACCCACGACATACACCGAGTTTCCTGAAACGGGTCACAAAATTGGTCAAAATTATACGAAGATCCAGAATAATTGACTGAAATAACAACCCAATATTTATATCCCAGGTCAAACTAGCTCGCAACAGCAAACTAGCTAGCTAAATGTCCATGAATGTTTGTTTCGACCTGTCCCCAAATGAAAACAGTTGGTTCAGAGTTCGTTTTGATATTTCAACCTGCATGTCTGGATCGCATCTAGTGTGGATATACAAAATCAACATGTGCTCAATGACACATGTGGACGCACGTGCCCGATCTAGACAGCATGTTAGGAGATATAGGTTTTCTCCTGGTTGGAAACTCACTGGAAAAAGATGACTACCATGTTTAATCTGCAATTCTAAATGCCTGTGTTTAAGACGAGAACACTTATTGACAAATCTAAAAGCCTAATGTTTAGGTTATAAACGTGTCACATTTTGTGTGGTTGGGAGTGGATGATTTTTTAAATGTATTAAAATTTAAAGAGAGTTTGGGAGAGAGAAGCTAAAAAATAACACTCCCCACTAAAAGACGCCCAACTAGTAGAAATCCTCGGATTCTCACCAGAGCATGCAGGGCCAACACACCCACACAGTATTTTCCTATTCAGACCCCGCAGCACTCACATTTCCAGTGAATCGTTGGAGATTCAATAACTGCATATGTCAGCTGTCTAGTGCAGGGTGCTTACACACAGGCAGGCAGAGTCCTCTACCTTTCTCTGTTTCTACATTACCATACAAATGGCTGCATCTTTGCATGGGCCACCATCATACTGAGACAGGAGGTGAATGTATCCGATAAAACATCAAACAACCACAAACAACCCAACATAGCTCACTCAATGCAATTCTCTGTATTGTTGTTTAAACGGCGTTAAGTTCGCTGTGGCGACCATGGAAGGGTCACTTAAGCAGCTGTGCAAGTGGGTTTTGAGGCTTTTGCACGTGTGGAAAAGCCCCACACATGTAGCATGGTGAACTGAGTGTAAGGAAACCGTACAGTGGCTATTGGACAGCAGTAGTGGATAGAATACAAGCCTCAGACTGCTAGCAACTTTGCTTTATTCAACACTTGACATCACTCCAGTCAGATGGATGGATAGATGTGTAGATACAGAGGGAAGGAGCGGGATAGATGAAAAATCTAATCAACAGTGAAGTCCAGAGTCAAATCTGGGCTGAGAGCCTGGCAGGGGAGAGACAATGACAGATGTGAAGATTTGAGTTGTAAGCCTGACCATGGCCAACCCAGCCTGGTCATAGACTAGACGTAACATAGCAACTTAAATCTGGGACACTCAAAATAGTATGATATGTTACGTTTAGTATTATTACATAAAACAGAAGTTTATATAAGGCAAAAATGAAAATAGGTTGGTTGGTTGGCGCATAACGCGACCGTCTAGCAACCGAAAGGTTGTGTGTTTGAATCTCAGCACTGACAACTTTAGCTAATTAGCAACTTTTCAATGACTTACTACTTTTTTGCTACTTTGCAACTATACTGAACAAAAATATAATTGCACCATGTGAAGTGTGTGTCCCGTGTTTCATGAGCCGAAATAAAATATCCCAGAAATGTGCCAAAAGCGTATTTCTCTTACGTTTTGTGCACAAATGTGTTTACATCCCTGTTAGAGAGAAATTTCTCCTTTGCCAAGATAATCCATCCACCTGACAGGTGTGTCATATCAAGAAGCTGATTAAAAAGCATGATCATTACACAGATGCACCTTGTGGGGAATAAAATGTGCAGTTTTGTCACACAACACAATGCCACAGATGTGTCAAGTTTTGAAGGAGCATGCCAATTGGCATGCTGACTGTACAAATGTCCACCAGAGCTGTTTACAGATAACTGAATGTCCATTTCTCTACAATAAGCCACCTCCAATGTAGTTTTAGAGAATTTGGCAGTATGTCCCTCCGGCCTCAGAAACGCAGACCACGTGTAACCACGCAAGCCCAGGACCGCCACATCCGGCTTCTTCACTTGCGGGGTCATCTGAGACCAGCCACCCGGACAGCTAATGAAACTGTGGGTTTACACAACCAAAGAATTTCTACACAAACTGTCATAAGCCGTCTCAGGGAAGCTCATCTGTGGTCGACCTGACTGCAGTTCGGCGTCATAACCGACTTCATTGGGCAAATGCTCACCTTCGATGGCTATTGGCAAGCTGGAGAAGTGTGCTCTTCACGGATTAATCCCGGTTTCAACTGCACCAGGTAGATGGCAGGCAGTGTGTATGGCGTTGTGTGGGCGAGTGGTTTGCTGATGTCAACTTTGTGAACAGAGCTACTAACAATGAACAATGGCATTTTATCAATGGCAGTTTGAATGCACAGTGATACCGTGACAAGATCCTGTGGCCCATTGTTGTGCCATTCAACCGACGCCATCACCTCATTTTTCAACGAAATAATGTATGGCCAATGTCGCAAGGATCTGTACACAATTCCTGGAAGCTGAAAATGTCCCAGTTCTTCCATGCTCACCAGGCATTTCATCCATTGAGCATGTTTGGAATGCTCTAAATTGACGTGTACAACAGCATGTTCCAGTTCCCATCAATATCCAGAAACTTCGCACAGCCATTGAATAGGAGTGGGACAACATTCCACAGGCCACAATCAACAGCTATGCGAAGGAGATGTGTCGCGCTGCATGACACAAATGGTGGTCACACCAGATACTGGTTTTCTGATCCATGCCCCTAACTTTTTTCTAAGGTATCTGTGACCAACAGATGCATGTCTGTATCCCCAGTCAAGTGAAATCCATAGATTAAGGCCGAATTCATTTATTTTGATTGACTGATTTCCTTATATGTAATTAGAATGTTAGCTAACCCGTCCGCTAACCTTAACCTTAACACCTAACATTAACATTAGCCACCTAGGCACCTAGCTAACCTTAGCCACAACAAATTGGAATTCGAAACATATGACACATTTTGCAAATGTGTAACATATTGTACGAATTGCAATTCGTAATATATCATATGAATTGTGATCCGTAACATATCATACTGAATGGATGATGGACATCCATAAATGAATACATATGTCACGAAATGTAACATATCATACTAATTTGAGTGTCCCGGATTACCATTTACTATGTTACGTCTACCGCTGAGTCCAGGTTGGCCAGCCAGCCGGCTTTACTGATACCACACCAATCCAACACATCACACCCCCAGCCTGAGGAATCAGACGTAAGGGGCAATTATGATATAAATAAAAACATCACCATGTCGAAATGGTGGGCCTACTGTATGACATTGCATGCAACACAACAGTGTCATTAACTGTAGTTGTTTTAATATTCACACAGCTTGATCTTTTGAGAGGGGATTGCAGTTGTTTTGTATCAGTAGGAATCAGGGTTTCTGTTAGGAATCTGTGACGCTGGACATTTGACTGGCAGCATTTTAACTTAGCGGACACTTGAGAAATTTACCGGAACCATATGCATTGGGTGCTTAACCTGATTAACGTGTTCACCTACAGTGCTCAGAATGACAGGAATCCCATTTAGATTATGTCAATTCATTTTAACAGAACATGCAACTCGATGTTCTCAACTCGATACATCAGCATACGTCCTTCTTACCGAATCCTGATGTGCACTTTAAAGATGTTACAATAACTGTCCACATGGACTTTTCCTCAGCCAACAAGACAAGCAACAAACTGCAAAATAACTAGCCTTTCAATCTACTATCCCCCCATAGTAGAAAAGTTTACCTATTCTATTGGTCAGCTTGTCGTTCTGTGCAAGAAATGAATAGCCTATTTCAAAACAGACTCTGGGACAGTTGTGGGATGATAGATCCCAAATGCACACAACCAGTAGGCCTAGGCTACATCCAAAATACTTTAAAAAGCAATGTAGCTGATGCAACAAATCAGAACATTTAGCTTAACATTTTCATAAAATATTATTCCTTCACGTTATAGGCAATGTGCACAAGGCAATAGGCTGCACACATGTAAGCAGTTTCATGTGACAGATTCAAATATTATTTTGACATTTTGAAAGAGGGGAGATCTAAAGATGCAACAACAGCTAATATGACCAGGTTTGTGCCTTTGGCTTTTTGGACAATGAAATAAAGTTGATATTGAAAACCAATAGAACATAAGAGAAATAGGGTACTTGGCACATAGGAGTCTTTATAAAATAATTCCCTCCACATTTCCACGAGTTGGATTTTGGCTAGACTACTTTGATGCAAGGTAAGATATTCCTCCTCATATGAAGTAAAACATTCAGGTTTCATACACTTAATATATGCATTCAAAACACACACTATCTCCAGCTCATTGCAGCAAAGCTTTGTGTGACGCGCTGAAGCCTGCCTACCGCTGCCCATGCACTTGAATGGCAATTGAGAAGCAAGCTTCAATTACCAGTTGAGGGAAAAAATATATAAGCCTAGCTATTTTTAAGTGTTGCCATCCAGACCACATGCTTGTTTAATGCTCCCAGGCTTAATACTAGATCCATGGTGGATTCATGTCCCAGGCACACCACCCAACCAACGCGCTAATCACGGACTTAAACACAGACAGAGCAGAGCCACTGGGAAGTAACACATCTCCAGGCTTTTATATGGCCCGATAAAGATTGGAGATTGACGGACACAATACTTACATGAGTAGAGCAATTGTAAATCAACTAATATGGCAGCTTAATTACTTTCAATTGTTTTTATCATCATGATAACATTACCAACAGTGGTAGTAGTAACACAAATGATAGTCACACCAATGACACATTTTTGGTTATTGAGGATTTTTTCAAAATGAGACCACAGATGCTCAAATCTAAGGTCATTAAACCCTTTAAAAATAATTTACTAAAGTGAAATGATTAATAATTGTGCCCACGATGTAATTTCCCTTAATCTAAATTGAGTAACACCAATGACACATTGTATTTAGACACACAGAGTTATCAATGGAATCCTCAAATTCATGACATACAGAAATGGTGTGATCAAATCAAATCTTTATTTGTCACATGCGCCGCACCGAATACAGCAAGTTGTACACAACAAGTGTACAACAAGCCCTCAACCAACAGTGCAGTTCACTGTTGCTCTGCAAGGGCGGTGGCTTTTGTGGAGCGATAGGTAACGATGCTTTGAGGGTGGCTGTTGTCGATGTGTGCAGAAGGTCCCTGGTTCGAGGCGAGGAGAGGGACGGAAGCTATACTGTTACACTTGGGGTTATTGTCTTTCTGGAAGATCCACTTGCAGCCAAGTGTCAGCCTGGCAGAGGCAACCAGGTGTTTGGCAAAAATGTCCAGGTACGGGGTAAAGTTCATGATGCCTTTGACCAGTGTAAGGAAAATAGCCCTGTAACATCAAAGATGCACCACCATATTTCACATGAGATTATTTTCTGCACATGCTTCTGTTTTTCGACAGCAAACCCACCACTGTGTCCAAAGAGCTTTATTCTCATGTCATCTGGCCTTAGTACCGGTTCCAATCCAAGTGCCAATGCCATTTATCAAACTCCAGGTGGTGCTTTGGTCAGATGGCAAGAGAAAAGAGCTCTTTGACCGCGCACACCAGTAGTATCAAGTCAGTGGAGGCTGCTGAGGGGAGGATGGCTCATAGTAATGGCTGCAATGGGAGCAAATGGAATGGCATCTCACAAATGGAAACAATGTTTGATGTATTTAATACCATTCCACCTATTCCGCTGCAGCCATTAACAAGAGCTCGTCCTCCCCAGTTAAGGTGCAACCAACCTCCTGTGAACCAAGTACCAGGACATTTTTGCCAAAAACCTGATTTGCTTCTGCCTGGAGGCTGACAATTGGCTCCAAGTGGATCTTCCATCAAAACAGTAACCTCAAGCACTAATCAAAATCCACAAAGAAATGGTTAATTGCCCACAAAATCAACAATTTGCAATGGCCATGTCAGTCTCCAGACTTGAACCAGCCCCATTGAAAACCTGTGGTTTGAATTGAAAAGGGCAGTCCATAAGCGCAGAAGAGGGCCTGGAACGATTCTGTATGGAATGGTATAAGATCCCTCGCAACATGTTCTCCTGTCTCGTAAACATTGTCGTTATCCTCGCAAGAGGAGGGTGCTAGAGCATTGAAAAAAGGGGTGCCAATAATTTTGAATTTCTTTCTTTTACTTTTTAAACAAAATCTATTTATCTGACCAATTGTAGTAGTATAAAACAATATAATTTCCCCCTTTTTGCATACAATTATACCTCAGTATCTGTATTATTTTTTGCTTATCTTTATCAAGGGTGCCAATATTTATGGACCACACTGTATTTGTAATGAGTGATTTTCAAGGCATTAACACCAATTACATAAAACTTGACATACATTATACAACAAAAAATATGTATTTTAATAGGCTTCTTTGTTTTTATTGATCTATACAATATATGTAATACTGTTTTTCACTTTCTAGCATTCAACAAAATGACCCATTGGTGTTTCTGGGTTCCTGGAAAAGTTGCATTGAGGATTGGGGATTTGGGGCTGGGTGGGGTATGGAAACCATACTGGTAATGGTTTGGGAATGGGACGGAAGTGGGAGATTTGTTCCTCAGTGTGTGTTGTGGTAATGAGATGGAGAAGTGAGAGGAATTTAGGGATGTACATTGAGGATTAGTAAGGATTAATAATACAGAAGTGAAGGTCTCTCCTCTTCTCTCCTCTCAGCATTTAACAGTGTCTGTAAGACTAAGTAGCTCTGAACAAGCTGTTGGCATAACACACACACCAGGTTTTATGTTATGTAGTTATGTAACCATATCAACTGCAGTAACGCAGGTCTTTTGAGTATCTCCTAGAATCACTCTCAAAATATATTCTGAAGCTAAATCAACATTTAATCGTGTAATGTTCTGTGTGAACCAGACTGTGCTCCTCTCTGTTTAGTATTCCCCACATAACATAGCTGCCCAGATTCTCCCTAGAGCTAGCCTCCAGCTCCAGATGCCTTGGAGGAATGAACAGACTCCTGAAGACAGACTCTGAGCAAGCAGACAGAAAGACCTTGAACAGTGACTCATCTACTTTTCCCTCGCCATACAAGTGGAAGTTACAAACTTCAGAAGCTTTTAGAAAACCTCAAATACACTACACCTTTTAAATGGCCTGAATTGCAGGAAAGTTCTCCCGCAACAGGGTGATCAAATGAAGAGCCTACATCTGTACGTCACATCATTCTGAATCATCATGCTATAAACTGGCTTGCAACTGAGCGCTACTGTTCAGTATGTGTTATTAAAGTAATGTCGGGCCGTCATTGTAAATAAGAATTTGTTCTTAACGGACTTGCCTAGTTAAATAAAGGTTGAATAAAAAAAAAAAAATGTTGGAATAATGCCTTCCAGATGGCTAGTGAGTACTGATACTATAGCACACCTCTCTACTGGAAAGGCTGTTGGTATGAATACATCGCCATGCTGGATATAGTCAGCTATTTGTGTATGCATTGGCTTCCCACTGGGCACTGACGTCAATTCAATGTTTATTCCACCTTAGTTCAACATCATTTCATTGAAATGGCGTTGAAACAACATTGATTCAACCAGTGTGTGCCCAGTGGGTTGGCACTGTTTTTTAATCGATACACCAATATGTGAAATATACAGATATCCAGAACAAGTAAAAAAAAATTAAAAAATGGGACTGGTGGACTACTCTGTGCATCAACAGAGTTTGCACTTATTCAATGTGTAAATATCAGGGGTCGACTGTAGTCAGATGAGAAATAGGTTAAATCTCTGTGGGTGCAGAATATACATGCAGATTAGCGACTAGGTTTCGTTGATGTGCTTGGCTGTTCGCAACTCATGGTGTGTGTGTGTGTGTGTGTGTGTGTGTGTGTGTGTGTGTGTGTGTGTGTGTGTGTGTGTGTGTGTGTGTGTGTGTGTGTGTGTGTGAGCGTGTGTCACGAATACATGACGCCAGCAATAAGAACAAGAAGACAGCTGAGAGTTAATCCTACAGTGAAACAGCTAGCCATGATTACACTTTTGACACGCATAAGCCTACCTCCTTCATTTCCTCCAGCTCAGTGCCGTCACTCCTCTCTCCTGGTCTCATGTGTAGTGTGAACCTTTCGCGTGTCATTCCAGTTGAAACACTACACATACACACTACACATGCACACGGCTTAAAGGTCATGCAATGCAGTGAAAACAGTAATTCGACCCAACCCCTCTTCAATACAGATTTCCATTGAGTTTGTCCGTTTTTTTTCTCCTTATATTGTACTGTGTTGGATATAAAATATGAACATATCAGTTCACATATCAGCATTAAAGGCTGTATACTGTATATACACCTATGTACTATGTATAGGGGTTTCTTCGTACCAGGGTTACCCGGCTTTTGGCCGACAACAAAAATGAAAAGCCATATGAAATTGGTGCCGGCCATTTGTCCTGAAAAAAAAGTCCCTTCGGAAAATAATGCTTTTTAGCCTATTTATTGATGGATATACCAGTCAGTGGAAATACATTTGACCGGTCTTGATTATCGGTCTGTAGTTTCATTTGCATTATTCAGTGGAATTAAAATAAATATCTTGTTTGTTTGTGCTGGAGTGAAACATCTGCTTTTATAAGCACAGTCTTTCTGCATCATTTCTAAATGCAACCTTGTGTTAAAAACAGTTTTGAATTAACTGAGAGCCCTGCTCAGCGTGTAAAGAGAGACTGTAGAGCTGCAATCGGTCTGTGACTATGCCACCATCGATACACATCTAAAACCCTCACAAAGCACTAATCACCATGCAAGTGGAAAAGCTTTCTATTACTTGACAGTGGCGTTTGTGCATGTGTTATGGCGTTGAATGAATGGGCTTAACATAATAAAAGACTGCATATGCATCTACGGTGCAGCATATGACCTTTTTGTTAATCAGAATGACCAGTCTGACCGAACGGATGGGGTTAATCAGCGGAATACGAAGAGCGATGAAGATGAAGGGTGACTCAAATTGGAAATTAAGATACGTGATGAGATGAACGACTGAACAAACAAATAAAGGGCTAATAAATGAATGGATTAAATGCCCTGGTGAGTCATCTGAGATGCATCATTTGCTTTCAAATTGTGAAACTCCATTAGCTGGAGCCACTTAATCAAATAAACTCTATCTCTCACTCGTTCTCTCTTGTTGTTTTGCCCTCACTCTCTTTTTCTCATTCTCTCTCTCTCTAATTGCTAGAAGAACAGTAAATGAGGGAAACGTGGCAAGGCCACATCTCTATGAGAGAGAAAGCGAGAGAAAGAGCAAGAGAGAGTGATAAAGATAATGAAAGAGAGAGAGAGAGAGAGAGAGCGAGAGAGAGAGAGAGCAGATCCTGCTGCAATTTTAGTCCTACTAAATGCCTGACTAAAAGTTTTTTTTAGAAACAGGCTAATGAGTAAGTTACAGGCAGGGTGTCTGGTCGTTATAGGTTAATGGGTATTTCTTTCTGTGAATGATCTGAGACTGAGATGTGCTAGCGATGCTGATAGGTTAGAAGAAAATACATCGACAGTATCTTCTAAATGGTCTGATTTGGAGTCATAATCGAGTCAATGTCGACTGATGAAAATACCGGGCAGTATCAACTTAAAACCCATTAATAGAGTATGAAAACGCATCTAAGAGTCTCATCTCATAGAGCAATAAACACATTGGAGCATCTGAGTTGATTGTCAAGCAATAGTGCAGAGATGTATTGTGTATGAGAGACACAGAGAGAGAGAGAGAGAGAGAGAGAGAGAGAGAGAGAGAGAGAGAAAGAGAGAGAGAAAGAGAGAAAGAGAGAGAGAGAGAGAGAGAGGGAGCAAGAGACGGAGAGAGAAAATGACATACTTTAAAAATTAATCTTTCAGAAAATGAGCCTGCAAACAGCCTCTCCAGATACGTACATTAGGCCTACGCGATGAGAAAGAGAATGTCATACTTTCAAGATAAATCTATTAAGGGAAACATAAGAGGGGAGCAGGAGATGTCCAGCGAGCTACAGTAGGGAGATTTCCCAGGATGCTTCAGTGATGGAGTTCTTGTTGGAGAGGCCCCACTGTTCTCAGAGGACCCTAGGAGCTGCAGGTCTTTCATCAGCCTCAGGGCGTCCTTCTCACTGCCTGAGAAATAATTACTGAGAAGCCCAGAACGCGGGGGCCATATTTCTCCTCCACCCCTTCCTCCTCCTCACCGCCTCCTTCCCCCTATCCTCACACCTACCCTTGAGGCTTGATTTTTAAATCATTTGAAGTATGATATGAATGAGAGTGGAGCGGTTGGAGCCGATGCATGAATAAGAAATAAGGAGATGTAGAAGATGTTTCATGCCTGTGTTACGCTTATGACTGTGATTAAAACTTGGAGAGGAGGTGGTTTGATTGAATAGACTGTTGCAATAGCTCTCCAACTTTAGCTAAATTATTTTTTTCAGAATTTATATCATGCCAAGAGCTGTGTGTCCTTACGCTGTTATAATCTTATAAAATGAAGAGTCGTTCTTGACATTCTACAAAGCATCACTTGAGGATCACTTGAGAAAACACAGAAAACATCTTTAATCGACTTGCTAGACGCAAAACCTATTTATCTTTCTCTCTCTCCTTCTCTTTCTAAAATCCTCCCTCTCCTCCTCTGTATCTCTCCCTCCCTCCACTCTTATCTCCGTCTCTCCCACTCACCGCCCTCTGTCTATCTCACCCTCTACACCCCCATCCCGTCCCCACTCTCTCTGCAGGCCTATCTCCCTTCCTTATCTTCCTTCTCCCTCTTTTTCTCTTCTTCTTCCTGAACTGCTCTAGTAGCAGCAGCCGCCCACATTCAAAATGGACACCCTTCTGAGAGCTGGCAGCCTTGCTGAGTGAGCGAGAGAGCGAGTGCGAGAGAGAGAGAGAGAGAGAGAGAGAGAGAGAGAGAGAGAGAGAGAGAGAGAGAGAGAGAGAGAGAGAGAGAGAGAGAGAGAGAGAGAGAGAGAGAGAGAGAGAGAGAGAGAGAGAGAAGGAGAGAGAGAGAGAGAGAGAGAGAGAGAGAGAGAGAGAGAGAGAGAGAGCGAGAGAGAGAGAGAGAGAGAGAGAGAGAGAGAGAGAGAGAGAGAAAAGCTGTGTGATATTCCAGCGGGGGTCTGAACGAGGGGAAGAAAAGAGTGTTAGTCGTTCCTAAATCAACGCGGGTCGAGAAGGGTGCAGAGTGAGATATTATCTGTCACGTCTATCTCTCTCTCTCTCTCTCGACATGAAACAGAACTTCAGTCGCTGCACCTCCGGCTCTCGAATATCAATGTCCCCCCAGTCAGAGCTCTGGTATCTAGGTTGGCTCCTGGTGTGTGAAGGCTCCTAAAGGCGCATCAAGATAATGTGTGGAAAAACAAATGAGGTCTAAATGAGAGGTCTAATGATTAATTCACAGCTACTAGTGTAATTGGTATAACTTCTGATTTGAAGTAAAGAGATATCGTTGTGCTGTGTTCTTGGGAGTTTTATATGACCGTCTAAATTAAGGATCAGAAGAATTGCTTCTACTGTATTCTTGTATGATTTTGATTATCAACAGCACAGTTCTTTAAACTTCCCGAGCACCTTGTCCTTCATCACATTGTGCCCCAGTGTCTTGAACTACTTCAAATTATAGATATACTCCTAAAATGGGTCAGTGTGTTGGTCCGTGTGAGTTTCCTGGGTCTCTGGGTCTCAGACAAGTCTGTCAGCCAAGGAGACCGGAGCAGACACGGGCTAATGGCCAAAAATACCAAACATTGTCGGATCACTTGATGTAGGCCTAGGAGGGCTACGATTGCTTTTGTAATCCCGCGGGCCTCCCTGACCTGGAAAGGTACAAGTACAAAGGGCCTCAGCTATACTTAGCCCAGTGCTTTCTCCCATCCGTCAAAACACATTACTTTGAAGCCTAAGGTGTAGGAGGTGGGGGAAAGGATGAGAGAGAGAGAGAAAGAGAGAGACGAACGAACAAATGAACAAACGTTGTGCTTCATGGAGTCATCCGCTGACTAAACACCTGGTTAAATCTTTGACCCCATCTCTGCATTGTTCAGAACTAAGAACATCACTATGACTAAGTGCTAATGTTTATCTGGCTCATTCTCCGTGTTGCTGCTTCCTGTATGAAATGGACCAGGGACAATACAGGAAGGATTGAGATGTGTTTTTTGGTCGGCTCCACTCCAGATTTGTTTATTGGCCAGGTTGATTAGGAAATGTAAACTGCGATGTTGATTCCCAATCAAAGAGCCCAACCTGACAACTACCATCATGCACATTGAGAAGGCCCAAAAAAGTAGAGCTTTCATATTTTTCATTGTCTGTGTATCTGTCTGCAGTATTGAGTGAGATAGGACAGAACTCACAAGATGCCGCATTGAATCGTGTCTTTTTGCAAAAAAGCCAATCAGGAAACAGCTTGTCTGGAACATGCAGACAGTGAACACAGAGGAGATGAAGACCATTTAAAGAGGTGAACAGACAGAATAGAGAATAGAGAACAGATCAAAGGTAATTTGGTCTCATCAATCCAGTAGAATTGGTCTAGTTTTAAAGGACCAGCTAGTGCTTCTCCTAGTGTAATGTCCAAGCGGGGTTCCAAATAGGACTGGGCGATATATCAAAAATCATTTGATTCACTCTAATTCATGTTTTAGCGTGATGTTCCAAAAGCCTGTATCGCAAGAATCGAGGTAAAAATCATTAAACATTTTTTTTTTTTTTTTGAGTTTTTCTTTTGGGTGTCGATTCCTTCGCTCCTCCTGTGCTGTGTGCACCGTTTGCCTTCCCACTCACTCGCACACAGACACCAATCCCCTCCCCTGCCACTCACAACAACAAAGGTGAAAGATCAATTCTTCCTCTCTGAAAACAAGCCGTTTCAACTCACTATTTGCCTTTTCAGGTTTGGTGCAACAGAACCGGCCATACGGACACTGGAACACATTGAGACATTGTTTCACTGTATTAGAAGGGAACTTAATCTCTCTAACGATACCCTTCCTATGTCTCAACTCCTCAAATCGTGCGAAGAGCAGATCCTACTGAAACGGGAGTATCAATGAACATTGATTCTGGAATAGAAGTGCTCAGTTTCTGTCGTACCATGTACCACTAGCTTAATTTTAGCCACAGACTGTTATACTAACGTGTCTAATCTGTGTTTTATAAATGTGCCATGAGCATTAAAAAAAACGATTATATAAGGAATTGGCAACTTATGCTCATTCTGAGGAATGAGGTAGCCGACTTGATTTCAACATCGAAACAAAGTGGACAGTGCTGTTCAAACATTTGGACACGGACAGAAGGTTGTGTTCATAACAACTGTTCTACTTTGTTAGCTGGCAAATAAATCCAAGTTGGCTAGACTTTGAATATAACGATTAAGTGGCTAGCACTCACTAGCACGTGGGCTGGTGCTTGAGAGATTGTTTATATGAGATTTGTGTTCATTTTGTATAATGACTGTTACAAGATGTTGGTCATTATTAGTGAATGGGCGTTATGCATGGTTCTGGTTAAATTTGTAACCAAAAGGGCATTTTCAAAGACAGACCTGAAAGCTAGATCAGTGATTATTGCAAAAAAAAGGTGGTTAAACTATTTTTTAAATAAAAAATAAAGTAATTATTAGTGGATCTTATGGTTGTGGAATGAATATATTCAGCCGAGGTATAATTACACAAGCTCTGAATTCATGATATTATTGCTGAATGTTTTAATTGCAGTGGATTTGACCTTTAATTGTACAACAGAGTTTATTTAGAGAAAACATAAACAAATCTAGATATATACTTTTATTTATTTTTTATAAAAGTTTTAAAAAATCTAGATGTGATTTTTAGGCCATATGGCCCAGCCCTAGGCCCAACAGACTACAAAGCAACATCACCCCGCCTGTAAAATGCCAGGGGAAATGGACTGTGTCCACCAGAACTTGAAAGGATCAAGGCTTATCATAACAGGAAGGTCAATGTTCATGACAGGGAGGTTAGAGGTTATGTTTGGTATGTCTGGGCCAAATATAGTTATTTCACACAGTGGTATTATATCTCCAAGGACATGCGCAACCAAGGCATCATAATCACCCAATAATCCTCTATAAACCAGGTAGAGTCATTACTCTGTGATTTTTCTAGGAATATACGGCCTCGAAATGGGTTTACGCAGAATTTAAAAAACGAATTATCTTTGTTTATAGGTAATGTTGACCTATAAATATAATTTAGATAATGCAAGTGACTTTAAATTATAGACAATTACTTTAAATTATAGACAAACTGCTTACAAAACAGCTTCCTTTATCATATTTATTGGTGTTTACCGGAGTGTAGGGGGATATACAGTATAACGATGTTACGTCAACAGAAGTGAATTGACTAATCTATGCATATAGGATTAAATATAATGCGCCCCCCTTCACTCCCACGATAAAACGGTAAACATCGAACGTGAAATGTTCTCACTGCCTGGTCCAGAGAAAGCACCAACACGGAACCAAACCTATTTTCTGTGTTTAGTCCCCACTGGCCATATTAGGGTTACATTCATAGAGGTGAAGGTGAAGCTCCTACACTCTCTGAAATAAGGGTTCCAAACGGGTTCTTCAGCTGGCCCCATACGAGAACCCTTTTTCCTTCCAGGTAAAACCCTTATTTGGTTCCAGGTAGAACACTTTCGGGTTCCATGTTGAACCCTCTGTTGAAAGGGTTCTATATAGAACACAAAAGGGTTTTTACATGGAACCAACAGGGTTCTTCTACCTGGAACCCAACATTTTTCTTAAAGGTTTATCCTATAGGAACAGCCAAAGAACCCTTTTAGGTTCTAGATAGCACCTTTTTTTTAAAGAGTGTACTGGGCTGCTACAGAATATGGATGTGTTTCATCTCAACCCAATTAGCCATTCTGGTCTCTCTCCAAAACCTCCAAACTTCCAGCTGGGTCTTCTCAGCTTCAGCTCTCAGTTCATCCACAGCCAGTACCGCTCCAGGTATGAAAGAAACACTACAGACAGAAACAGTAGAGGCTCCCTAGAGGGCCACAGTGTCAGCTGTGTCTGCTGTTCCTCATCTCTTCCGGACACTCTGTCACATGAGAGTCCCTTCACCTGGCTGCTGGCTCCACTGATTAAAGACAACGTGAGCAGGGAGTAGTGGGTAGTGGACAGTGTGCTGACCCAGTGCGTGTGGGTATCTGTGTCTTTCTCAGCTGCCCTGTCTGTGGTCTCTCACGGTGCCGTAGTTCTCCAGGGACCATCACAGCGGCTTCAGGTAACGCATCATATTCATACCCATTGCCATCTTGTTACACAGCTTCACAGATGTTCTTGTCACCTTACTGTTTCCTGTTTTCTCGCTTATTGTCTTACTCTTCTATTGTGTCTATCTGACTATGTAAAGCAGTGCAAATAAACTTCACCAAGCTAAATGCAAAGCCTCTGAGCGCTGTTGTTGAGAGAGTGAGAAAACACGCAAATAAAACAATAAGGAATCTCATCGGCACGCTAAAGCAGAAGAACAACATGGATATCCATCACTCTATTGTTTCGGTAGTGAAGGATCTGGAGCCTGTTTCTACTGTGTTTTCGGTGTGAGTGGGAGGTGACACCCATGCATACACGCACACGCACGCACACAACCACACGCATACACACACACGCACGGCTGGGCGGGAGGCAGGCAGCGTGTGTCAATGTGACATGCAGTAATTGCTCTGAGAAACCGTGCCTTCTCTCAGCAGCATCAGAGACAGAGGAACAGAGAAGTTGAGCTGCAAGGCTTAGCTCAGTGGTGTCTTGAAGAGCTCTCAGGTGTGCCGCATTCATTTTCCTAACCTTGATAACTCGTCTTGAACACTCATTTATAAATGTGACCCGCAGAATGCGCATGTCATTTTGACAAGGGCGCACCAGCGCCACTCAGATAAACACACTGAATAGCACATGGTTACATCTGTATGTTTCAAGACCTGTGTGCTCATGCTGTTGTTGTTACATTTGCATGAGAAGCAAAGTCATTTGTATAATTGCACTTTGCCTGTGAGAACCATTAGCACTGGCAACTCTGATTAGTGATTAGCCTTGGTTGTAGCACAGCCTCTTCCACAGAAACAAACGGACCATAGCTTTGTGGCCATGGTTGCACAGCTTTCACCTTTACAATGCAATAAAAAAAACACTTGTCTCTATACCCGTTCAAAACTAAATACCTATTTTACCGGAGTTACATATTTTCTTTCTAGCACGGATTCTTTCTAGCACGGATTTCTAGCATGGACACTCTTAAAGGGGTACACACAAATGAATCATCATGAGGAAAGAACTATGACAACAGGTCAAATAAACCCTATTTAATCTATTTTAAAAAAAAGTTTGTCAACGAAAATAGATGATTTTGCGGTATGAATCAGATGTGACTGAGGTCATTACCACAAAATAAATGAATAAGGAAATTGGAGGTGTGCCACAGAATTTGTTATCCCATCAAGGTGTGTTACAGTTCAAAAATGGTGGGAACCACTGGCTCTAGCTACACTAGAGCTAAACCCAAACCAGAGGTCAATAAAGAACAACCCAGAACAGCATGCCTCTAAGACCTACTGATCATCACCACAGTGATGCCACAGCAGTTTGATTAATAGGGTGATTTATCATAATCTTTGGCTCTTTGCCAGAGGAAGGAGGGATCAATGTTAGGGGCCATAATGTGATGGAGAGGGGTGTTTCTAAGCTGATTACCGTGTATATGTCCCAAATGGCACGCTATTCCTTATGTAGTGCACTATATTGACCGGGGGCCAACGTAGTGCACTATGTAGGGAATTGGGTGCCATTTGGGATGCGGCCCTGTCTAAAAGAATGTCTACGTCTGTCTGTCTGTCGGCCCCAGATTACATTGATACGTTGATTTCCTGGACAACAACTGGCTGCGGAATCCTTCTATAATAGTTCTGATGACAGTTCTGGAATGTGTGTTCTGTTCGAATTCCAATTCTGACAACAGCACTAGAGTGGTGTTATAGGTAGAGGTATAGGAGAGGTAGGCCTATAGGAGAGACTGATGGACATGGACATGAAATGATCTCAGGACAACAGGAACAGATGTATATGATGTGAGGATATGGGGTTTCACTCAAAGCACACTTTTGCACACGTATACAGTATGTACATCCAGAGACACACACACACACACTTCCAAGCACACACTCACCCAAAATGAGTGCACACACACACTATGGCTTAGTCCCTCTGAAAGCCTGCAGTGTTGATTCAATGAAATATTTCCATAATGAACACAGGATTGCTGGAAATGTTTACACAAAGGCCTCTGTATAGTAATTAGGCGCACATACAGAAGATGGACAAAGTCTTGGGATTGAACAATCACCTACGATATGTCCAGAAAGAGACAATCCACTCAAACAAAAGGGACTAAAATTCTAACCCAGGTGTCTGCCCAAATCTCCCACTGACATCATTATCTATGCCAAAGGTTGAGTTTGAGGATTCAGCTCTGTAATGTATAATCCCTCCAGCCAGATGCCTGTGCTTATACAGCTATGGTGCCAATATTATTACCACTACGGTGCCAGTTCTACACTTATGTGGTGAAAGCCTGTAGAAGTCATCTGTATTCCCTTAGGGCCCGTAACAAAATAAACCCACACATGCTGGACAGTACTGTAGCACCAAAGTGGTATTTGTACTGTAGTACCAGAGTGCTGGTGTGCTAGCAAGACATTCATTAATGTGAAGTGGAAGGCACTAAGCACATACACTCACTGCATGCCTTGCTGTTGTATAGCCTGATGTGGGTGAGGATATTGCAGGTTGAGCACCAGAGAGGGCAAACATTATATTTAGGTCCAAAATGGCTGTTTTATATGAGATGAAAGCTTCTGGATGGGATTTATTAAGTAGTAAGAGGAGAAGACACCTGACTTATTAAACTGCTCTGATGTTGGGGGAACAGCAGATGTATGGAGGGATTTCAGAGCCGATATTGAATATTCCTCTGAACATGGTGAAGTTATTAAACACACGTTGGATGGTGTATCAATACACCCAGTCACTTCAAAGATACAGGTGTCCTTCCTAACTCAGTTGCGGAGAGGAAGGAAACCGCTGAGGGATTTCACCATGAGGCCAATGGTGACTTTAAAAACAATTACAGAGTTCAATGGCTGTGATAGCATAAAACTAAGAATGGATTAAGAACATTGTAGTTACTCCACAATACTAACTCATGTGGCAAAGAAGTTAACGTTAATAAGTCCTGAATACAAATCCAAGAGTACCACTCTTCATACTTTCAAGCATGGTGGTATCTGCATCATGTTATGGTTATGTTGTCATCGGCAAGTACTAGGGAGTTTTTTTTAGGATAAAAAGAAACGGAATAGAGCTAAGCACAAGCAAAATCATGTAGGAAAACCTGGTTCAGTCTACTTTCCAACAGACACTGGGAGACAAGTTCACCTTTCAGCAGGACATTAACCTAAAACACAAGGCCAAATATACTCTACACTTGAGTTGCTTACCAAGAAGACAATGAATATTCCTGAGTGACCTAGTTACAGTTTTGACATAAAACGGCTTGAAAATCCATGGCAACACATGAAAATGGCAGTCTAGCAACGATCACCAGCCAACTTGACAGTGCTTGAAAAAAATATAAAGGAATAATTGGAGTGTGACCTACGAGCAACTGCGGTCCCTCATGATGAGGTCATGAAAGTTGCCCATCCCTAGTCTAGGACATCACAGTTGAGCACATCACTGTCTAGAGCATCATTGGACTAGATCTCAGAGAGAAGTTGTTCTCCTAGAGATCTGACTGACCCTGAGTCCTAGCACTCCATCTACCCCTCCTCTAATGAATGAAATATTCATCAGTCCTCTCCACTCAGCCGACACACACGTACACACGCGCACAATACATCACAGTGGGTCCGCCCAGATTACTGATTTGCTTGCAGATCGTGGTCTGCCAACACCATTCGTCTCCCTCACACACCACTCCCTCCCTCCCTCTCTCTCTCTCTCTCTCTCTCTCCCTCTCTCTCTTACCAGAAGCAGCTTTCCATAGCTCACAAAGACCCTGGATGAATATACATCACAGCATAGCAGGGCAGGGTATAAACAGACTGCCAGGTCTCTGGTCTGTCAGACTGACAGGCAGGGTTCTCCACTATATTCCAGAGAGGGAAGAGTCAAGAGAGATGGAGTGAAATGAAGCAGGCGGATAATGAAACAGATATTACTGAGGTTAATCTTTGACTGAGAGGCTTCATCTGCTGCTCTCTCTGGGCATTTCCATGTAAAAAGCCCCATGAGCACTAACATATGACGTTCATAGGAGCACATCAAATTTGGTGACAAATGGAAGCTAAAAGAGTCTATATTTTGACTTGTAATTAAAGCATATATAAATGTTTTGACCATTTTCCATTCTAGAAATTAGGAATAGTAAAGCCTTTGATTGACAGATGAAAAACACCTAGCAGGAAAAAGTCTTAAAATACATCAAAACACAATAATGTTGAAGTAAAGACCGCTCCCAACTAATATCAACATAGAGTGCATTCAGAAAGAATTCAGACCCCTTTTCCCCTTTTCCACATTTTGTTACGTTACAGCCTTATTCTAAAATGGATTAAGTAAAAAAATGTATATCCTAACCAATCTACATACAATACCCCATCATGACAAAGCAAAAACAGGTTTTTAGACATTTTTGCAAATTTACTCCAAATAAAGAAACAGAAATACCTTATTTACAAACACTACCGTTCAAAAGTTTGGGGTCACTTAGAAATGTACTTGTTTTTGAAAGAAAAGCACATTTTTTGTCCATTAAAATAACATCAACTTGATCAGAAATACAGTGTAGACTTGTTAATGTTGTAAATGCCTATTGTAGCTGGAAACGGCAGATTTTTAATGGATTATTTACATAGGCGTACAGAGGCCCATTATCAGCAACCATCACTCCTGTGTTCCAATGGCACGTTGTGTTAGCTAATCCAAGTTTATCATTATAAAGGGCTAATTGATTAGAAAACCCTTTTGCAATTATGTTAGCACAGCTGAAAATGGTTCTGATTAACGAAGCAATAAAACTGTCCTTCTTTAGACTAGCTGAGCATCTGGAGCATCAGCATTTGTGGGTTCGATTACAGGCTCAAAATGGCCAGAAACAAAGTACTTTCTTCTGAAACTCGTCAGTCTATTCTTGTTCTGAGAAATTAAGGCTATTCCATGCGAGAAATTGCCAAGAAACTGAAGATCTGATACAACGCTGTGTTTTACTCCCTTCACAGAACAGCGCAAACTGGCTCTAACCAGAATAGAAAGAGGAGTGGGAGGCCCTGGTGCACACCTGAGCAAGAGGACAAGTACATTAGAGTGTCTAGTTTGAGAAAGAGACGCCTCACAAGTCCTCAACTGGCAGCTTTAATAAATAGTGCCCGCAAAACACCAGTCTCAACGTCAACAGTGAAGAGGCGACTCCGGGATACTGGTCTTATAGGCAGAGTTCCTCTGTCCAGTGTCTGTGTTCTTTTGCCCATCTTAATCGTTTCTTTTTATAGGCCAGTCTGAGATATGGCTTTTTCTTTGCAAATCTGCCTTGAACGCCAGCATCCCGAAGTCGCCTCTTCACTGTTGACTCTGACAGAGCTCCAGATTTCCTCTCCAGACCAACCAGACCAATGTTGTCTTGTTTGAAGGTGGAGCTCATTAGAATAATAGCCTGTGTGTAGAACAATACCCAAATGTGCAAAGGAGGATATTACCTTTGTATACCTTTGCGTACCTATTCAGGATAGATCACCGTGAAAAGAATGACATACATAAGTATGATTTTATGTATAGTACAGATTAGGGACCCATGATGTCCTTCTGTTACCATCATTCTGTAACCGGCTGTAAATCCACTTAATTTACTGTAGTTAAATAACCAAATGAGATTTAACTTGTGAGATTTTACAGTCATTCTGTCATGAAACTTTACATCTGCACTGTTCTTTGAGTAAATGTGATTTTGTTAAGTTTTCTGTGGAAATTGTTAAAAGTAATAGTGTGAATAAAATAGTACTGTATGAGTTGTTTAACTTTACAATCAATGTGTCTCAGCATCATTCTGTGGAATTGCCCCTCTACTGACTGGGATAGCTGTACAGACCTAGGCTTTCTCGGGGAAAGGGGAAGCATGAAACACATGCTATTATTAGGGACAAGAGTTGCTCCTGACCAAGTGACATGACCAGCCTGTAACAGGGCATTTTTTTTGCAACACGACTAGATTCAAGTTTCAAAGACTTGAGAAAAATACGTTCAAAAGGAAAGAGAAAATTGCTTTTTAATTTGAGTGTTTTGTCCACCCGCTTTCCGAGCCTATCGAAGGCCACACTGATTACGAGTGGCCATGCATTATAATCATCTGTTACAACCCCATTACAATCGAATAATTATCCTACTATACAAAGAGAAACAGGTTATTTGAATGCGGAACAGTGAGTGTTCAAGTTCATTTGACTGACTGTTTTCCCTTGGCGAACGCTTTATGATTGATTGACTTGGTCAATGGTACAATCACCGCGTAGAGGTGATATCATAATCTTACCTGCCTTACACCCATATTGATTTATACTCACCACTATGCAGGGAGAAAGAGAACGAATGCGAGAAAGTTCTGAAAGAGGAAAGTACTTTGAAAGATGGTTGGACAACTTTTTCTGAAAGGTGTGCTGGTGGATTTCCAGGACGTGTTCTCCGGGCATGTGCTGACCAACTGGCAGGTGTCTTCACTGACATATTCAACATGTCCCTGATTGAGTCTGTAACACCAACATGATGCAAGCAGACCACCATAGTCCCTGTGCCCAAGACCACAAAGGTAACCTGCAGACTACAGACCCGTAGCACTCACGCCGTAGCCATGAAGTGCTTTGAAAGGCTGGTCATGGATCACATCAACACCATTATCCCAGAAACCCTAGACACACTCCAATTTCTAAACTGCCCAAACAGATCCACAGATGATGCAATATCTATTGCACTCCACACTGCCCTTCCCCACCTGGACAAAAGGAACACTTATGTGAGAATGCTATTCATTGACTACAGCTCAGCGTTCAACACCATAGTACCCTAAAGCTAAGGATCCTGGGACTAAACACCTCCCACTGCAACTGGATCCTGGACTTCCTGACGTGCTGCCCCCAGGTTGTGAGGGTAGGTAGCAACACGTCTGCCATGCGATCCTCAACACTGGAGCCCCCCAGGGGTGCGTGCTCAGTCCTCTCCTGTACTCCCTCTTCACCCATGACTGCATGGCCAGGCACGACTCCAACACCATCATTAAGTTTGCAGACGACACAACAGTGGTAGAACTGATCACCGACAGCGACAAGACAGCCTATAGAGAGGAGGTCAGAGACCTGGCCAGGGGGTGCCAGAATAACAACCTATCCCTTAACGTAACCAAGACTAAGGAGATGATTGTGGACTACAGGAAAAGGAGGACCGAGTACAACCCCATTCTCATTGACTGGGCTGTAGTGGAGCAGGTTGAGAGCTTCAAGTTCCTTTGTGTCCACATCACCAACAAACTAGAATGGTCCAAACATACCAAGACAGTCGTAAAGAGGGTACGACAAAGCCTATTCCCCCTCAGGAAACTAAAAAGATTTGGCATGGGTCCTGAGATACTCAAAAGGTTCTACAGCTGCACCATCGAGTTCATCCTGACTGGTTCCATCACTGCCTGGTACGGCAATTGCTCGGCCTCCGACTACAAGGCACTACAGAGGGTAGTGCGTATGGCCCAGTACATCACGGGGGCAAAGCTGCCTGCCATCCAGGACCTCTACACCAGACGGTGTCAGAGGAAGGCCCTAAAAATTGTCAAAGACCCCAGCCACCCCAGTCATAGACTGTTCTCTCTACTACCACATGGCAAGCAGTATCGGAGTGCCAAGTCTAGGACAAAAAGGCTTCTCAACAGTTTTTACCCAAAAAACCATAAGACTCCTGAACAATCAAATGGCTACCCGGACTATTTGCATTTTGACCCCCCCCCCCCCGCCAACACCACTTTTACGCTGCTGCTACTCTCTGTTTATCATATATGCACAGTCACTTTAGCTATACATTCATGTACATATGTACATACTACCTCAATTGGCCCATCCAACCAATGCTCCCGCACATTGGCTAACCAGGCTATCTGCATTGTGTCCCACCACCCACCACCAGCCAACCCGTCTTTACGCCACTGCTACTCTCTGTCCATCATACATGCATAGTCACTTTAACCATATCTACATGTACATACTACCTCAATCAGCCTGACGAACCGGTGTCTGTATGTAGTCTCGCTACTTTTATAGCCTCGCTATTGCATAAAGCCTTGCTACTGTTTTTCACTGTATTTTAACTGTTGTTTTTATTTCTTTACATACCTATTCTTCACCTAATACCTGTTTTGCACAGAGCCTGTATGTAAGCATTTCACTGTAAGGTCTACACCTGTTGTATTCGGCGCACGTGACAAATAAACTTTGATTTGATTTGATGTACAGTAGTAGGCATAAATCATATTGCTGTGCATGAAAAACCCCATTCATTCTCATCATGTCAAAATATTATGAATGTATTAATTTAACTGAAATAGAACATCATTTGGGGTTGGTTACAAAATGCAAAAGTGTCTATTTTATGACCTTTCAGGATATAATTTGACATACAACATAAATTATTTAAAGATGGAATCCGCAGGTCATGGGTGACATAATGCCACCCTAGTTAGAGATGAAGTCACTACCTAGCTAACTTGTTTGCCTATAAACTGTTTTCGTAGCAGGGACAACTTTTCAGAAAATCTTGACAGAACAACCCCATTCTCGGTTCGGTGGAAGAGTGACGGCAAAATGGCCACTGTCAGCTAGGTAAGTGTTGGGATGCGTTGTGTATATAGCCTGCTAGCTATGATAGCTGCTAACCTTAGTGTGTTCAATGTTCAAGCTAGCTAACAGGGCTACATAGCTAGCTAGCTACATATTCTGTATTCGGATTGTTTTGTAACTTTAGCTAGCAAAAATAAATTGGTCGTGATTGGTGCCAATGACATGTATTGGGGTTGACATCCATACAAGACTATACTCCAATTTTTACCGCAACAAAATGTGAACAACACATATAAACAATAGTCTAAATATAGGCTAATTTTGTTGGGGTGACAATGAGGAAATTCTGAATCTTTTCTCCATGCATTTCCATCGTTTGGTCAAGTTCCATTGACCTCTTTACCGCATCTATACTAGCTAACTAGGTGGTCGACAGCATGGATCACCCCAATAAATGCACCTAGCTATTAAAATGTATTACACTAACATTTTACAAACATGCCATTCTCAGGGTGATACTGGTGGAGACCTACTGATTTCGAGGGAACCTGAGGTTGTATAAGTTGTGGTTGTGATAAAATCAACACCCAAAGAGAGGTAAGAAAAGCTTATGTTTGTCCTGTTACACACAAATGTGTAATGGAAATGTATTTTTTGTACATATCCCAACTACCCCTGAGACACCCAACAGTTTCCCATGTGTATCAAGAATGGTCCGCCACCCAATGGACATCCAGCCAACTTGACACAACTGTGGGAAGCATTGGAGTTAACATGGGCCAGTGTCATGACGTGGCCCTTTCTGGGTGTAGATTGTGGCTTCCCTCTCGCTCACTCTCTCCTACACCCAGGTTCTGTTATTTCAGGTTGTAAATTCCTGGCGGAGACTCCCCCCCAGGCATGCAGAAAGAGAGAATACAGAAAGGGAACAAGGGATTTCACTTGGCCAAACTCCTAAATCCCCAAAATGGGAAAATTAAACTTTATGTCCACTTGTGAGAATGTGGTAAGCGTCCGTGGACACTTAAGGGATGGGCATGATGAGTATGTTTCATTTGGTGTCCTCATGGAGGACAGAAAACACACATAACTATATCTCTGTGTGTGTACATTTCTCAATTATGTGGTTTGCATCTAATTATTGTAAAGATGAAACTATTTGCGAAATGATGTAATGTGATGTTAACCTTTAGAATGAGAAAATTGTATTCCCTGTAAAGTTAACTAAGTCATTGGCCATGTCCGTGTGAGCACAGACATGATCAGGTGTCATCGAACCACCCTTTACTATTGTTACAAATAAAAACCCCTCCTGAGGAAATCCTCTTCAGACTAAGCAAACCCCCAGCGTGAGCTGTGGTTGCAATGGTTGAGTAACTAGACTAGAAAACCATACCACATGGCACATTAGCTACACGGCTGGAAATGGTTAAACTCTGAGACTATCGATCCCTACAGAATAAGATCAAAACTTTGATACTAATTACTAGTCTGCAGGTAGAAATTATGTAAACCTGGGATGCGAATACCGACAACTGCCGAAACATCTACTCTAAGAACAATGGACGCCTGACGTACCCATGACAACAGACACTATCAGGAGCCGCCAATAGAGCTACCACCATGAGTAACCATAGACTCCCTGATGAACAGACTCTCCAGCAGACGGACCGACGATTCCAACAGACAACAACAACATATGGGCGTAAATATATTTATTGCAATTATTCCCGAATGAGCGAGCGTTCATGTGCAAAGGATTAGCATTTCAATTAATAGAATTATCCACTGTGTGTAGTGATCCATTTTGTCTTTCCCGCTCCTTTATCGGTCCAAACCCCCTTTTCTTTGTATACCAAGCCATCATATCGGTTTAGCCCACTAGGGGATCTTCCCTATCATTGTTAGTAACCAATATCTACTGTTTGTTTGTTAGGCATTTCTGTGATTCCTTAGTTAGTAAATACATTATTAAGCCAATTGGTGTATGGATGATTTATAGTAAAGGCTGGGTTTGTGCAGATAACCAACAATTCACGACGTTTGGAATGAGACTGACGTGAGGTAAAGAATAATTCAATAATTAAAGACTAATTGATCAGATATTAAAATATCTGAAGTTAAATTCGGAAAATTATAACTTTGTAATCCAAAGATTTTCCGTGGTGCCCCGACTTCCTAGTTAATAAAATGTACATGATTAGTTTAATCACGTAATAATAATTACAGAGAATTGATTTAATAAAATAAGTCTTCATATTTAATGATACTAAAGATACACCAACAGCATCCCTGTGGAACGCTTTCGACACCTTGTAGAGTCCATGCCCCGACAAACTGAGGCTGTTCTGAGTGCAAAAGGGAGGGGGGTTCCTAATGTTTGGTACACTCACTGTATACACTGAATATGACATTGCATTGTACCATGTACTATTGAAGTAACAATTTGTTTAATGTTTTTGCAATATCAACCTATAATGCACAGAAAAGTTTGAACCTGTTGGATGGAGGAAGCAAACTCAGCCATAGATTATGATGAACATCCTAACCTTTAAGCTACACTACATGCGTCGCCATCAGCATTGTGTCAATGTGACGTTCCACATGCTACTCTCGAAACCAACCAAATCAACTTTATTTCTCATTATTTCAATTCGCAAGATAGAATGAACGTGCACATCAGCCATCGAGAAATGAATAGGTTTTGGACAGGAGGTGTGGGACCTGGCAACCGGGTCGTCATTCCAAGCTGATGTGTGTGGTGAGTACTGGCCTCCTTCCGTGATCCAATACGGCATCATGTAGGTTGTTTTCCTGGGAGCTAGTAGCTAGTTGTATATGTCCTGCCTTGTATGTGTGTTTTTATTTACAAGTATTTGTAGAACATCAGCGGCGCAACTTTGGTTTTAGAAGTGGGGGGGACATAATTATTGATTTTTTAATTTTTTTAATTATCCAGTCGGATAAACACTCCAAACAGCCTACCCGACCACTAAAGCACACTGTTGCCTCGTTATTTTTATATTGTTTTTGATATTTCAAGGGGTCTAAAAATTCTAAATCAAATAGCAAAACAATTCTTGGTATGACCTTAAAACAATTTCATATAGCTTAGTAATAATATCTCTCTCTCTTATTCATTCTCTCTCCACATCTATCTCTTTCTCTCTCTTGCTTAATCACGCTCTCTATCTCCCATCATAATACTCAATACTCACTATAACAGTCCTGAAAGAGAGAGATTTTTTCTTTGTACTTTTATTTATTCAGGGAAGCACAATTGAGATAAGGGACTCATTCTCAATGGTGCCCAGAGAACTAACAATTCACAAATCAACGTGATCATTCAATAAAACAGCAAAAAAAAAATTACAACAAGATACAGCAGTTACAGATACATTTCAACAACACAAATAAGTTATTACAATCATTCAAAACACTCGTAAATCTCAGTGAATGAATTCCTCATCAGCATTCTAAACTGCCCAATGGCACCAGGGATTCAAGATGTAATGAGGTTTGTAAATTATTCCAAACATTGAGGGCGTTAAAACTAAAGGCTGATTTACCTAGCTTGGTAGAGACACGGGGGATCTCAAGAGTTAACCAACCCTGTGAGCGGGTTTGGTGCCTCATATGTGAATACTTTTAACAGAGAAATTAGATTAGTTAGAAGCTTGTGCAGCAGAGAGGCAGATAGAGCGAGAGAGACGAGAGAGTAAGAGCGCAAAAGAGAGTGAAAGGGGGAGGACAGAAAGAGAAAAATGAATAGCTATGTCATTACCAGCACATTCCAATGGACACCTACTGTGTTTTATTCATTCAAATTCGTCTCCTCATCCTTCCTCAAATACACAGGAAAAGATTTGGTTAGCAGTGGGGGTCATCTCTCTCTCTCACTCGCTCCCTCTATCCTGTTCCTTATTACCATGTGTGTGTGAGGTTCCCTACAGGCCTGGGGATCTATATCGGCACTGGTTATGTCTCAATTAGCACCCTATCCCTTTTAGTGCACTACTTTTGACCCGGTCCCAGAGGGCTATATTGGGAATTAGGGTACCATTTGGGACGCAGAGTGAGTCCAGCAGCGAGGCTTTGTCACATAGTGCCGTACTGTATTACCAAGCTTTAACGGACACTGCCAATTCCCCCTCGTTTGAAATACAAGCTGTATTTACATTGGGTTATCTGGGAAAGTCGCAGCGAAGGGCGACAGGCGGTGACAGGGTCTTGTGGCGAGAGAGAGAGAGAGAGAGAGAGAGAGACAGAGAAGGTGTTTGGATGCTGAGAAAGTGATTGGATTTCTAAGTCGAGAAGATTTATGTAATTTGTGCGATGGAGGACAGGGAGACAGCGAAGCTTCATACTGTGTATGGAGCCAGGAAAGAGAAGAAAAAAATATATATAGGGAGAGAAACGATTGATTGATTGATTGATTGATTGATGGGTATCTTCCATAGATCTGTATATGTTTGAAGGAGACAGTACACCCAATATTGTTCTTATGCCTTCAGGGTTGACAACAGTTTTTCCTCACTAGGCACCTGAGTACTCTGGACACGCTAAATAAAAAACAAAGAGCTACAGTATGCAGCTTATTCCTTCATACCACAGAGCACTGCACGACAGCAGCCAACCATAGGCCATAATACCCTTCCCACAGAGTTAGTATTCCCCTTACTGTTCAACCCCAACCCTTCAACCCCCTGGATGACAAGTTATTAAGGTACCTTCTACAAATTGTTCCATTTCCCTGAAGGTTTGCTGTTTTGGTTATCAGAATGAAATCTCAAGCAAATCTAAAGCAAAACGATACAAATCTATATTGTGATCTATGCTTTTGGGATTTTATTTTCTCTCTGCTCCGCTCCCCAATGAAAAGAGGGCAAGACTGACAAAGGTGTGTTGTCATAAAGCATAGTGCGTTGACAGCTAACAAATGTGTCCCTTCCTTCGCTCTACATGCCGTTCAGTTCTCGGGAACGCCTTGCTTGGCAGTTCAGGGCAACGAAGTCGTGTGACTTAACCCAAGGCGATTTACAAAGGCGCAGGTAAATCAAGTAGGTGCCTGGGAGAATGTATTACTACATGCATCAGCAGCCAGCAGGCTCTGTGCTACAGTACTACACACACAGTAACTCTCCCAGCAGGACAGTCTTCAGAACAAAACAGAGACACTGTAGATCAAATGAAATAGATCATATGAAAGTGTATGCGAGTGGAAAGTAGACGATTGACTGGCTGAAGCACAATAAGTTGATAATCATATGGAATACAAAGAGAAAAAACGGACGGGAGGGGTTAGATACGGTTAGGTTCCTGTGACACCATAATCTATCTTCATCTATAATCACTATGACCCAAGATGAAGCATTGTTGTTTTCATGTTCAAATTCTTAGATTTGTTTTTGTAATTTTCCATACATTTACATTGTGATGGTTAATTTTGCTGACCAAGAACGAAGCTCTTGGTGCATTCACTTCAGCTGTTGAACTGAATGTTATGCTCTGCACTATCTTCAGTTACCATTTCATGTTTTGTTACTTTCTCACCTTTCTGCATTGAACTGAGAGAATGTGTCGGAACTGAATGGGATGCATAGGATGAGAGCAGCAGTAGTTCTGGTGTTGAATTTTTTTGTCACTGGTTGTTTGGACAAATCACGACTAGAGAACCAGAACTTAATCGAGCATCTAACTAATTAAGTGATACTTTAGTCCTAGCGTAACTGAGATGAAATGCACTTATGTAAAAGGACTTAACAAATGCGTGTTATGTAATGTATCAAATCAAATTGTCAACCCAGCTCTTCAGTACCACCCCTGAAGTGAGAAATTATATCCAAATATACATCATTATTTAAAAGCCCTGCTCACGCAAACACGTCATAACTTCTGAAGAGACTCGATCTGAGACTTTGAGCTTCCTCCTCTGTATGGACCGCGCTGTGATGTGTTCAGTAAATGGGATTCTAGCTAATGAATAATAAGTGTTTTTTCGATATTAATCTGTAAGGCGGAGACATTTCCTTTCTAACTCCGTTCAGAGGGTATTGAAGCTGTAGCTTACATGACAGCAGAGGAGATCCATCAGCAGAGTGTAAAGAGAGAAAGTGAACGTCGAGGAGAGCACAGAGAGACAGATAAATAACTTGCGCAGTGCAAATGCAATTTAACTGGGTGATGTGGAGGGTGGATAGAAGTGCTCTGATACTATTCTCGATTGAGTGCATGTTCAGTGATCTGCATATCAAACACGTTGACGGATCTACATACTGGAGGGGCGATGGAACGATTCACAGGTACACACAATCGGCCGCCCGATTCAAATGTTTCAGATACAAGTGCATTGAACCGCGGACCCAAACCGATCCAAATGTAGCGAGCAATCGGTCAGAAAATCGTTTGAAACGTTATGAATTTCCGTAACTCTCATATTACATTCTTTCTACCTTCCGTAAATACCTCTCATCTTTTATGACAACTGATGTATCCTCTCCTTCTGTGTTGACAGTCATTGATTTACAAGTCATTTTGCACGCCAAACAACCCCAGGCAATATCAGCAGCCGTCCAACTGCGGACTGTGCCCAGCTTCGCTTGCTGACCAACATGAGGAAGGCGGCCTGTTTCTGATCTTGCACATCTGTGTGGCACCTTCAGCTTTCAAAAGGTAAAATGTCTTGCGTGATATTAGGCTTTATTAAAATGGTGTTTTACCGAAATAAAAGTAGGCTATCGGAGACACAACTCTCGTCTAGCTGCTGATCTTACAAAATATTAGATTTTGATTGTTCAGGTTCACCATCAGCCATAGTGTTGTTTTAAACAATAAGTGTATATAGTCCTTTTTTGGATACACAAGGTCAAATTGATAATTTCACCACGAAGACAGCAATCACTTTTGCCAGGCACACGTTTGCAAAGCATGGCCGAAGTGAAAGGAGAAGAGAAGATCACTCTGTAAAAACTTCCAAATGGTCAAAATCCTTTTGAGATGGGGGTGAAATCCAAATGTTACATTTTTGTCATTTAGCAGACGCTCTTCTCCAGTTAGAGCGACTTACAGTTTGTGCATTCATCATAAGATAGCTAAGTGGGACAAACCAGACATAACAGGCCTACTAAAGTAGCTATAGAGGTAGGGTTTTTGGAAGATGGGCAGGGACTCAGACAACCCAGCTTCAGGGGGAAGCTCGTTCCACCATTGGGGTGCCAGGACAGAGAAGTGCTTGGACGGGGCTGAGTGGGAGCTGCCCTCCCGTAAGGGTGGGAAGCCCAAGGGACCTGAAGTGGCAGAACGGACTGCTTGGGTTGGGGTGCAGGGTTTGAGCACAGCCTGAAGGTAGGGAGGGGCAGTTCCTCTTGCTGTTTCGTAGGTAAGCACCATGGTCTTGTAGTGGATGCGAGCTTCGACTGGAAGCCAGTGGAGTATGCGGATATAATAGATCTTGGGAAGGTTGAAAACCAGGCGGGCTGCAGCGTTCTGGATAAGTTGCAGGGGTTTTATGGCACAAGCAGGGAGCCCAGCCAACAGCGAGTTGCAGTAGTCCAGACAGGAGAGGACAAGTGCCTGGATTAAGACCTGGGCCGCTTCCTGTATGAGGTTAGATGATATTGAAATGTTTGTCTTTTTGTTTACCTTAGTACAACGGGGCAGGGCGTGCAACCAAAGCGCTTGGGTATTTGATGTAGTGGGTGTCAATGAGGAGAGAAGACGACCAGTTATGGGGATTGTGAAGCGCTGTTCTGCCAAACATCTCGTGCTCATTGTTCAAAAGTACATCTGACGAGAGAGCACCGTAATTTCTGATAGATGGAGAACTTCCCCACCGTCTCAGGAATGAAGGTTATAACCATCTTACCGCCAACCATCGAGATCATTTCGTTGACCCGTTCACAGGTGCACATACCCAAAACATAGAAAGGCTCTGGGGTGTATGTAGGTCAAATGTTTGGAGACTTCGAGGCAACCGCACAGAGAGTTTACTCAAAGATCACTTGGATGTGATTGATTGGACATACTGGCAAGGTCATCATCATAGAGACAGACAACTTGGTGTGCTATTGCATGACATTAGGATGAAATGCCCTGTATGAAGAAGTTACAACAGGTGTGACATGTTGGCAGGAGGTGAGACTGCCAAGGCATTTTTTTGTAAGTACACCTGAACTTTAGTCCAAACCCAGGATCCCACACAGGTGTGTGTGTGTGTGTGTGTGTGTGTGTGTGTGTGTGTGTGTGTGTGTGTGTGTGTGTGTGTGTGTGTGTGTGTGTGTGTGTGTGTGATTATCCAGCACTAAGAAGGGTTAATATGATGTATTCAGTGTCTTCAGTGTCTGTTTTAAAGCCTTATTCTAAAACGGATTAAACAAAACATTTTCATCAAGGCAAATCGTGGCTATTTTGAAGAATCTCAAATATAAAATATATTTACATTTTTTTTAACACTTTTATGGTTACTACATGATTTCATGTGTTATTTCATAGTTTTGAAGTCTTCACTATTATTCTACAATGTAGAAAATATTTAAAAAATAAAGAAAAACCCAGGGAATGAGTAGGTGTTCTAAAACTTTTGACAAGTAGTGTAAGTATTCAGACCCTTTGCTATGAGACTTGAAATTAAGCTCAGATGCATCCAGGTTCCATTGATCATCCATGAGATGTTTCTACAACTTGTTGGAGTCCACCTGTGGTAAATTCAATTGATTTGAATATGATTTGGAATGGCACACACCTGTCTATATAAGGTCCCACACGTGACAGTGAATGTCAGAGCAAAAACCATATCTGGGGAAGGGTACCAAAAAATGTCTGGAGCATTGAAGGTCCCCAAGAACACAGGGTGGCTCCATCATTCTTAAATGGAAGAAGTTTGAGCAATCAGTGGAGAAGGGCCTTGGTCAGGGTGTTGACCAAGAACCCGATGGTCACTCTGATACATCACTAGAGTTCCTCTGTGAAGATGGGAGAACCTTCCAGAAGGACAACCATCTCTGCAGCACTCCACCAATCAGGCCAGGGACTGGGAGACTAGTCAGGATCGAGGCAAAGATGAACAAAGCAAAGTACAGAGAGATCCTTGATGAAAACCTGCTCCAGAGCGCTCAGGACCTCAGGCTGGGGTGAACGTTCACCTTCCAACAGGACACAGGCAAGACAATGCAGGAGTGGCTTCGGGACAAGTTTCTGAATGTCCTTGAGTGGCCCAGCCAGATCCCGGACTTGAACCCGATCAAACATCTCTGGAGAGACCTGAAAATAGCTGTGCAGCAACGATCCCCATCCAACCTGACAGAGCTTGAGAGGACCTGCAGAGAGGAATGAGAGAAACTCCCCAAATACAGGTGTGCCAAGCTTGTAGAGTCATACCTTAGACTACTCGAGGCTGTAATTGCTGCCAAAGGTGCTTCAACAAAGTACTGAGTAAAAGTTCTGAATACTTATGTAAATGTGATATTTCATTTTCTTTTTATATACATTTGCAGAATTTTTTTTTTTTTTTAAATTGTCATTATGGGGTATTGTGTGTATATTGATAAGAATAAATATATTTTTTAATCTATTTTAGTATAAGGTAATGTAACAAAATGTGGGAAAAGGCAAGTGGTCTGAATACTTTCGAGAAAGCACTGAATGTGTGTGGTTGGAGGGGAGTGGAGCAGATGCACACTAAAACAAAGTGATTCACAGTAATGCAATTTTCTATGCCTCTGTCTTTTTTATGATATTAGCCAGGCCGAAAAATTCCATGTTCGGAAAATATTGTACACAAAAAAAATATACATGTACGCAGGAGGTATTTACTCTGTTTTGTTTCCACTAAAATGCAACTGTGATTCTTTACTTCAGAATAGGTAACCTTCATTTGGTGAAATAATTACCTTATTAAGGAGAAATGTGTTTACATAGGAGAATCAGGAACCTTTATTTTTGTTTTGTTAGCGTACTCTGCACCTATCATCCCTTATTAAGACTCCAAATACAATGTCTGTTGCATGTTTAATTTACACCTTACTATTGATATGCTTTGATTGTGGCAAATAAGGATGTAACTAATGAAAGACTAGTAATACAAGTTGTATAGTGTGAGATTAGGAAAACACTGAATAAAGTCCTTATAAATGCTACAAATTAGTGCCCCATATGTGTACCTTTAAACAAAGTGCTACCAGGTTTTCTATTTCATACATTCAGTATGGCTCGTGTGATCAGTTCAAGAGGCAGCACTCGCTCACCTCAGATGAATAGTTAAGATGAAGTCACAACTAAGTTTACTAAACTAGTTAGTAAAGTAACTAGTTACTGCTGATGGTCTTCTGGAACGTCCTGTATAATCATAGTGGACTGCACTTTCTGTAGGCTTTGATTTGCTTCATGATCTATGTTATTTAGATATTTCAGTAGCATAATAGCTGTTATAGCTGATAGTGGCTGACGTTTGAGCTACCAAAGTTATGATAGGCCCTAGTCAGAGCCAATGACACAATCAGGAAACTATCTGCCCAGGGCTTTTTTTAAATTATTTTTTATTTCACCTTTATTTAACCAGGTAGGCAAGTTGAGAACAAGTTCTCATTTACAATTGCGACCTGGCCAAGATAAAGCAAAGCAGTTCGACACATACAACGACACAGAGTTACACATGGAGTAAAACAAACATACAGTCAATAATACAGTATAAACAAGTCTATATACGATGTGAGCAAATGAGCTGAGATAAGGGAAGTAAAGGCAAAAAAGGCCATGGTGGCGAAGTAAATACAATATAGCAAGTAAAACACTGGAATGGTAGGTTTGCAGTGGAAGAATGTGCAAAGTAGAAATAAAAATAATGGGGTGCAAAGGAGCAAAATAAATAAAATAAATACAGTAGGGAAAGAGGTAGTTGTTTGGGCTAAAGTATAGGTGGGCTATGTACAGGTGCAGTAATCTGTGAGCTGCTCTGACAGTTGGTGCTTAAAGCTAGTGAGGGAGATAAGTGTTTCCAGTTTCAGAGATTTTTGCAGTTCGTTCCAGTCATTAGCAGCAGAGAACTGGAAGGAGAGGGGGCCAAAGAAAGAATTGGTTTTGGGGGTGACCAGAGAGATATACCTGCTGGAGCGCGTGCTACAGGTGGGTGATGCTATGGTGACCAGCAAGCTGAGATAAGGGGGGACTTTACCTAGCAGGGTCTTGTAGATGACATGGAGCCAGTGGGTTTGGCGACGAGTATGAAGCGAGGGCCAGCCAACGAGAGCGTACAGGTCACAATGGTGGGTAGTATATGGGGCTTTAGTGACAAAACTGATTGCACTGCGATAGACTGCATCCAATTTGTTGAGTAGGGTATTGGAGGCTATTTTGTAAATTACATCGCCGAAGTCGAGGATTGGTAGGATGGTCAGTTTTACAAGGGTATGTTTGGCAGCATGAGTGAAGGATGCTTTGTTGCGAAATAGGAAGCCAATTCTAGATTTAACTTTGGATTGGAGATGTTTGATGTGGGTCTGGAACGAGAGTTTACATTCTAACCAGACACCTAGGTATTTGTAGTTGTCCACGTATTCTAAGTCAGAGCCGTCCAGAGTAGTGATGTTGGACAGGCGGGCAGGTGCAGGCAGCGATCGGTTGAAGAGCATGCATTTAGTTTTACTTGTATTTAAGAGCAATTGGAGGCCACGGAAGGACAGTTGTATGGCATTGAAGCTTGCCTGGAGGGTTGTTAACCCAGTGTCCAACGAAGGACCAGAAGTATACAGAATGGTGTCGTCTGCGTAGAGGTGGATTAGAGACTCACCAGCAGCAAGAGCGACATCATTGATGTATACAGAGAAGAGAGTCGGTCCAAGAATTGAACCCTGTGGCACCCCCATAGAGACTGCCAGAGGTCCGGACAGCAGACCCTCCGATTTGACACACTGAACTCTATCAGAGAAGTAGTTGGTGAACCAGGCGAGGCAATCATTTGAGAAACCAAGGCTGTCGAGTCTGCCGATGAGGATGTGGTGATTGACAGAGTTGAAAGCCTTGGCCAGATCAATGAATACGGCTGCACAGTAATGTTTCTTATCGATGGCGGTTAAGATATGGTTTAGGACCTTGAGCGTGGCTGAGGTGCACCCATGACCAGCTCTGAAACCAGATTGCATAGCAGAGAAGGTATGGTGAGATTCGAAATGGTCAGTAATCTGTTTGTTGACTTGGCTTTCGAAGACCTTAGAAAGACAGGGTAGGATAGATATAGGTCTGTAGCAATTTGGGTCAAGACTGTCCCCCCCTTTGAAGAGGGGGATGACCGCAGCTGCTTTCCAATCTTTGGGAATCTCAGGGGTCCAGATTGTCTAGCCCGGCTAATTTGTAGGGGTCCAGATTTTGCAGCTCTTTCAGAACATCAGCTGACTGGATTTGGGAGAAGGGGAAAGCTTGGGCGAGTTGCTGTGGGGGTGCAGTGCTGTTGACCGGGGTAGGAGTAGCCAGGTGGAAAGCATGGCCAGCCGTAGAAAAATGCTTATTGAAATTCTCAATTATAGTGGATTTATCAGTGGTGACAGTATTTCCTATCTTCAGTGCAGTGGGCAGCTGGGAGGAGGTGTTCTTATTCACCATGGACTTTACAGTGTCCCAGAACTTTTTTTAGTTAGTGTTGCAGGAAGCAAAATTCTGCTTGAAAAAGCTAGACTTGGCTTTTCTAACTGCCTGTGTATAATGGTTTCTAGCTTCCCTGAACAGCTGCATATCACGGGGGCTGTTCGATGCTAATACAGAACGCCATAGGATGTTTTTGTGTTGGTTAAGGGCAGTCAGGTCTGGGGAGAACCAAGGGCTATATCTGTTCCTGGTTCTAAATTTCTTGAATGGGGCATGCTTATTTAAGATGGTTAGGAAGGCATTTAAAAAAAATAACCAGGCATCCTCTACTGACGGGATGAGATCAATATCCTTCCAGGATACCCCGGCCAGGTCAATTAAAAAGGCCTGCTCGCTGAAGTGTTTCAGGGAGCGTTTGACAGTGATGAGTGGAGGTCGTTTGACCGCTGACCCATTACGGATGCAGGCAATGAGGCAGTGATCGCTGAGATCTTGGCTGAAGACAGCAGAGGTGTATTTAGAGGGCAAGTTGGTTAGGATGATATCTATGAGGGTGCCCATGTTTAAGGCTTTGGGGAGGTACCTGGTAGGTCCATTGATAATTTGTGTGAGATTGAGGGCATCAAGCTTAGATTGTAGGATGTCTGGGGTGTTAAGCATGTTCCAGGGAGCAATCAGTTCACATATGGTGTCCAGAGCACAGCTGAGGGCAGAGGGTGGTCTATAGCAGGCGGCAACGGTGAGAGACTTGTTTTTAGAGAGGTGGATTTTTAAAAGTAGAAGTTGAAATTGTTTGGGTACAGACCTGGATAGTAGGACAGAACTCTGCAGGCTATCTTTGCAGTAGATTGCAACACCGCCCCCTTTGGCAGTTCTATTTTGTCTGAAAATGTTGTAGTTTGGGATGAACATTTCAGAATTTTTGGTGGTCTTCCTAAGCCAGGATTCAGACACAGCTAGAACATCAGGGTTGGCAGAGTGTGCTAAAGCAGTGAATAAAACAAATTTAGGGAGGAGGCTTCTAATGTTAACATGCATGAAACCAAGGCTATTACGGTTACAGAAGTCATCAAAAGAGAGCGCCTGGGGAATAGGAGTGGAGCTAGGCACTGCAGGGCCTGGTTTCACCTCTACATCGCCAGAGGAACAGAGGAGGAGTAGGATAAGGGTACAGCTAAAAGCAATAAGAAATGGTCATCTAGAACGTCTGGAACAGAGAGTAAAAGGAGGTTTCTGGGGGCGATAAAATAGCTTCAAGGTATAATGTACAGACAAAGGTATGGTAGGATGTGAATACAGTGGAGGTAAACCTAGGTATTGAGTGTTGATGAGAGAGATATTGTCTCTAGAAACATCATTGAAACCAGGAGATGTCATCGCATGTGTGGGTGGTGGAACTTATAGGTTGGATAAGGTATAGTGAGCAGAACTAGAGGCTCTACAGTGAAATAAGCCAATAAACACTAACCAGAACAGCAATGGATAAGGCAGATTGAAATTAAGGAGAGGCATGCTTAGTCGAGTGATCAAAAGGGTCCAGTGAGTAGTGAGGTTGGTTAGGGTCACGCCGATTCAGACAGCTAGCCGGGCCATCGGTAGCAAGCTAGCATAGGATGGAGATCTGTTTTTAGCCACCTCGTGCGTTTCCGTCGGTAGGATTAGTGGGGTCCGTGTGGTAGGGGGGGGATCAATCCAATTCGCAAAAAAACAAACAGTAGATATAGTTATAGAGGCCCAAGAAAAAATAAAAATAAAATAAAAATAAATAAATTGTCCGATAGGTCTATTCAGATAGCAGCCGATAAGACAGCTAACGATTAGCGGACCGCAGATGGGCGTTCAGGTAACGTCGCGACGGAGGTGCCAGCCGGATAACTCCCTCGAGTACATAATGTCGGTAGTCCAGTTGTGAAGGCCCGGTGGGGCTCCGCGTTGGCAGTAAAACGGGTCCGGATAGGTGATTGTAGCCCAGGAGTGACTGATGGAACTCTTCAGCTGGCTAGCTACGGAATAACTGATTGTTTGCTCTGGAATCGACGTAAGCCGATAGTCACACGGATAGCAGCTAGCTGCGAGATCCAGGTATAAATGTCCAGAGTTAGCGGTTGAAATCCGGTGACATGGAGAGAAAAATAGGTCCGGTATGTTCCGGTCCGAGCCACGCCGTACAAAACTGGCGATAGATTTTCAAGCTAAAGGATAGCTGATGACCACAAACCGTGGTTAGCTGAATACTAACGATTAGCCAGTAA
Source organism: Oncorhynchus tshawytscha (assembly GCF_018296145.1). Taxonomy (NCBI): domain Eukaryota; kingdom Metazoa; phylum Chordata; class Actinopteri; order Salmoniformes; family Salmonidae; genus Oncorhynchus; species Oncorhynchus tshawytscha. The sequence continues at coordinate 16,722,424 of NC_056453.1, read as the reverse complement.
AGAAGCTAACTAGCTTCTGATTAGCTTCTGGTTAGCTTCTGGCTAGATTCTGGATTAGCTTCTGGGCTAGCTTCTGGCTAGCTTCTATGGAGGATTACAGATTTGAGGTAAATAATACTTTCTTTTTTTATAAATAAATTGGTGAGGCGGGTTGCAGGAGAGTGTTTTGAAGATGAGTTTCAGGAAAATAAAAAATATATATAAAAAATGTATGCAAAGAAAGTTGTAAATATATATATACAGTATATATATACGGGACACGACCAAACGAGGACAAAAGACCTCTGAACTGCTATGCCATCTTGGAGTGCGAGTTATGGCCTGAGGAAAACTCCTGTTCCTAGTCATGTGAACCAGGGTAATCCTCCCTCTGCCCTATAAGATGACAGTGTGTGATTGACAGCTGGCCATGGCTGTACACCGGCAGTGGGATGGCGGGATTTGGGGAGGTGTGGAATGGAGGGATTTGAAAAGGAGAGAAAATGGTCACTGGCCCTCACTGAAGGCGAACAGAGGATCATGTATCATATTTCCAGCCTCGAGAGTTTCCATCTCTCTAAAATCCCACTTTACGTCTCCTTCATTCACCCATTCATCCATCTATTTATTTTTCACTCTGATTCTCTCTTCTCCACTATGTGATGCTCTATTCCATTACACTCCTCTCATCCCACTTTTCTTCCACTTCTCTCCCCCACCCTCCTTTCACGTCTCTTATATCTTCTATGCTCAACTTAGATACTCCTTTTTCTCCTCAGTCACCTTTACTTTCCAGGCCTGTCTTTACCATTCATTTACCCTCTTCCCATTTTTCTTCACCCCTCATCTCCTACTAGTGTTGCACGGTATACCGAAACTTTGGGACAGGCTAGCGCTAGCAATGAATAAGTGGAGCAGGCACGGTGCACTCTTACTATAAGGGGACCCCGTACCAAACCACATGAAAAATGGTTTGGTACTAGAATTTTTGTTACTTTCGGTACTTCTATCAAACGTGTCTCAGGTCGTCTACTGATAGAGAGAGGATCAAGTCTGTCTATCTGCGCAGCCGATGTCCCCTTATCGTGTGAGTGCACCGTGCCTGCTCCACTTACTCATTGCCAGCTCTAGCCGGTCCCGAGGAACCACCGCACTTAATGGGAGTCTTGGGATGCATCACCACTCATGCTGCACGGAAGATAACACACTTGAATAATGCAACACGACATGTAGAAGTGAAACAACTGTTCATTACTGTTCGCAAAACAATGTCCATTACAGGCTAGAACACTTTACAATGCAATAATATACTGGTAGCTTCCAGCATTGTAGGCTAACTTTCATTGCTTGCTTACAGCTGAAGCTAACATCAATGTACTACCCTAGTAAAGAGTTTGTGAGAATATGCTAAATTTTGCAGATTTCCAAACTGGTTGTGACCAAAAACTTTATGAATTCACTTCATCTCCCCCGCTTGCCTCACATCTCTCCCAGTCAAGATCATCTTTGCTGAGCTTCTAACTGTGTGAAGGACGTCATGGGTCTTAAAGAGACAGCACACACTTTTATATAAGAAGATCAGTACAATAAAATAAGTCCCAAATGGAAGGGAAACAGATTGTTTTTCATCTGTAGCCCCATGAAATCTGCCAAAACAAGCTCAATAACTCAATGCATGCACAAACTCCCATTGAAGATGCATTCACCTGTATTGTGAATAAGCCTAGGCTACATCTTGATTCACCTTGTTTATCAAAAGATTTACCATAGAAATAAATGATTAACATTATGTTGTTATGTAGTTAGATTGGTAAAAATCTACCTTCCCCTCTATCTACTCTCCTCTCCTTTCCTCCCTCCATCTCCTTGCCCTTCACTACATGCTGTCTGTCTGTCTGTCTGTCTGTCTGTCTGTCTGTCTGTCTGTCTGTCTGTCTGTCTGTCTGTCTGTCTGTCTGTCTGTCTGTCTGTCTGTCTGTCTGTCTGTCTGTCTGTCTGTCTGTCTGTCTGTCTGTCTGTCTGTCTGTCTGTCTGTCTGTCTGTCTGTCTGTCTGTCTGTCTGTCTGTCTCCGTCAGTCAGTAGAGGGTAAATAAAGTAGAGGTCACACCACCACTTAATACCCACAGTTGTCACTGCAGTGTGTGTGTGTGTGTGTGTGTGTGTGTGTGTGTGTGTGTGTGTGTGTGTGTGTGTGTGTGTGTGTGGCGTGCGCCGTGATGCCTTTCACTGACGATGGGAGAATCAGCCATAGTGAATGTACCTCTTCCTCTAAGGCTGCAGTGACTGACAACGAGTCACATTCTGTTGCAGGTATATTGCAGGGATCCCCTCATTGTATATCTGATTGTGTTTCTGGAGGGCTGTTCAAGTCAAGAATGCACACTGAGTCCAGTTTGGAGCATTCTATTGTCCCAATATCCACAAAATCCTACACAGCAGCAATGAGACACACAGACATCCGATGAATAATCTCTATCAATCAGTAACTATCTGTGTGTGGGTTAATCAGAGGGATTTGTGTGTGTATCCCCCAGTAAAGTATGAAGAGAGAAGGAGCTTAGGACTGACTTCTACCCCCATCTGTCTCCACCCTCTGTGGCCCTGTCAATCTGCGTGTGTGTGTGTGTGTGTGTGTGTGTGTGTGTGTGTGTGTGTGTGTGTGTGTGTGTGTGTATGTGTGTGTGTGTGTGTGTGTGTGTGTGTGTGTGCATGTGCCTGCCAACCCCCTAGCTAAGTAGAGCATACAAGATATAAGAGAAGTGAAAGGTCTGTGTGAGCCGGTGTCGATCCATTTCAGCTGTTTTGTACGTTGTGACTACCGTGGGTCTTACATAACCCAACACACATCATTGGATACAGGTATCACACAACGTCTGGATTGATTGGCACAAACATAATCATTAGAGAGAGAGCAGCAGAGATTGGTAGACAGGCTGAGACAGCATAGCAGAGTAGCAGGCAAGCTTAGCGCATAACAATCTCATACTGTATAATCCACAAAGATTCCTGCCTGCAATTGGATTCCATTGAACTGGCAGAAAAAGCCACCATTACAGACAACCGGCTATTACCAAAAGCTACAAAACATGTAACTCTATGCTTACAGACACCACATATTTAAGTAGAACATGTATAATAGGAAGTGTACCTGTCGATTTATTTCAAGACCTACCTTTAAACTTAGTGCTTCTTTGCTTGACATCATGGGTAAATCCAAAGAAATCAGCCAAGACCTCAGAAAAAAATTGTAGACCTCCACAAGTCTGGTTCATTCTTTGGAGCAATTTCCAAACACCTGAAGGTACCACGTTCATATGTACAAATAATATTACGCAAGTATAAACACCATGGGACCACGCAGGCGTCATACCGCTCAGGAAGGAGACTCGTTGTGTCTCCTAGAGATGAACGTACTTTGGTGCAAAAAGTGCAAATCAATCCCAGAACAACAGCAATGGAACTTGTGAAGATGCTGGAGGAAACAGGTACAAAAGTATCTACATCCACAGTAAAACAAGTCCTATATTGACATGACCTGAAAGGCCGCTCAGCAAGGAAGAAGCCACTGATACAAAACCGCCATAAAAAAGCCAGACTACGGTTTGCAACTGCACATGAGGACAAAGATTGTACTTTTTGGGGAAATGTCCTCTGGTCTGATGAATAAAAATATAGAACTGTTTGGCCATAATGACCATCGTCATGTTTGGAGGAAAAATGGGGAGGCTTGCAAGCCGAAGAACACCATCCCAACCGTGAAGCACTGGGGTGGCAGCATCATGTTGTGGGGGTGCTTTGCTTCAGGAGGGACTAGTGCACTTCACAAAATAGATGGCATCATGAGGGAGGAAAATGATGTGGATATATTGAAGGAACATCTCAAGACATCAGTCAGGAAGTTAAAGCTTGGTCGTAAATGGGTCTTCCAAATGGACAATGACCCCAAGCATAATTCCAAAGATGTGGCAAAATGGCTTAAGGACAACAAAGTCAAGGTATTGGAGTGGCCATCAGAAAGCCCTGACCTCAATCCTATAGAAAATGTGTGGGCAGAACTGAAAAAGCTTGTGCGAGCAAGGAGGCCTACAAACCTGACTCAGTTACTCCAGCTCTGTCAGGAGGAATGGGCCAAAATTCACGCAACTTATTGTGGGAAGCTTGTGAAAGGCTACCCGAAGCGTTTGACACAAGTTAAACAATTTAAAGGCAATGCTACCAAATACCAATTGAGTGTATGTAAACTTCTGACCCACTGGGAATGTGATGAAAGAAATAAAAGCTGAAATAAATCATTCTCTCTACTATTATTCTAACATTTCACAATCTTAAAATAAAGTGGTGATCCTAACTGACTTAAGGCAGGGAATTTTTACAAGGATTAAATGTCAGGAATTGTGGAAAAACTGAATTTAAATGAATTTGGCTAAGGTGTATGTAAACTTCCGACTTCAACTGTACACTGTACTAGATAATAAATTAATATGTTAACTTTCATAGTCCTAAACTAACATCTAACAGCACCCACAGTCCTCCTCCACACCTTGACCGTATCTTGGCTAAATTCCACTCTAGCCTGGTGCTGGCAGCCTGGTACTCACTTCCCCATCATCATCAGAACTCAATGGGCCATAATTGTCCTCAGCAGAACCATAGCTACTGCTTCAATCACAATGCAGAACCACAGCTATTGGTCCAATCACTACTGTTGCACGATATTCCAAAATGTCAGTACTTTTCTGATACTGAAAAACGGTTCGGTACTAGAAGTTTTGTTAATGTCGGTACTTCTGTCAAATGTGTCTCACGTCATATAGGGATTGAGAGGATCGAGTCTGTCTAATCATTTGTCTGAATCTTCTCAAGGGGGCTGTAGTTAGGGCTGGCACAATTATTGCGTAATCGTGTAACTGACAATTACGGACAATAACTGTGAACTATGAAAATTATATTTATAATCATCTTAATGCATTAATTTAAGGAGAAAGGAGTATTCATCTTTATATTCAAGTAGGTATAGTTTACCCAATAGCAGTTATACATTTTTGCATGAATTGGGTAAAGTTGGTATTAATTTTACGAGCAGAACGGCACAGTCAGAAGGAAAAGCTAATTTCCCAAAAGTTCCAGAGTCAAAACCATTTGTTTTTTATGCAGGGGTGTCACCAAAGCATTGCTGTATTCATGACGCACTGTATGACGTAGCTAATTTTGACATTTTAATCGTTACCCAGAATTCCATAACCGTCATAACCCTTGCAGTAGTAAGATAGCCAGGCTAGTGGCTACTTGTGCTTGTGCATGCTGATGACAAAGCGCCAGCAGCTTTTGAGAAGCCAGCCAGAGGGGGGAGAAAATTCCAACAGCATGGCTTCTTCTAACGAAAACATCATACCTCCACGCGGGCAGTTTGATTACCAAAATGGTTCCAGAAGGGAACTGTGAGAACACTTTGGAACTGCTTACAGAGCAGATGGTAAAGGTCAGCCCACCAAAACAACTATGCAAAATGTGTTACAAAGCAGTGCAGTGCAAGGGAGGTTTAGTTGTAAAAAAACATGAAAAGCAGTTTTACACATGACATTTTCATTGTAATGTTATTCAACTGGAAACTCAATTCAAATGGTTTTTGAGTGGCAATGACATATAGTACCAGTCAAACCTTTTGGAACACCTACTCAATAAAGGGTATTTGTTTATTTGTATTGTCTTTATTGTCTACATTCTAGAACAATAGTGCAGACTGTTGTGAAACAACACATATGGAATCATGTAGTAACCAAAAAAGTGTTAAACAAATCTAAATCTATTTTATATTTGAGATTCTTCAAAGTATCCACCCTTTGCCTTGATGACAGCTTTGTACACTCTAGGCATTCTCTCAGCCATCTTCATGAGGTCATCTGGAATGCATTTCAATTAACAGGTGTGCTTTGTTAAAAGTTAATTTGTGGAATTTATTTCCTTTTTAATGTTTGAGCCAATCAGTTGTGTTGTGACAAGGTAAGGATGGTATACAGAAGAAAGCACTATTTGGTAAAACACCAGGTCCATATTATGGCAAGTGCAGCTCAAATAAGCAAAGAGAAACGACAGTCCATCATTACTTTAAGAAATGAAGGTCAGTCAATCCGGAAAATGTCAAGAACTTTGAAAGTTTCTTCAAGTGCAGCCGCAAAAACCATCAAGCGCTATGATGAAACTGGCTCTCATGAGGACCACCACAGGAAAGGAAGAGCCAGAGTTACCTCTGCTGCAGAGGATAAGTTCATTAGAGTTAATTGCACATCAGATTGCAGCCCAAATAAATGCTTCACGGAGTTCAAGTAACAGACACATATCAACACCAACTGTTCACAGGAGACTGTCTGAATCAGGCCAGGCCAGGTTGGCTTGTCATAACAAATACTTGTTGACTCAAGCCATTTCAACTTTTCATTTTTTATTCATTTGTAAAAATGTCTAAATACATGATTCCACTTTGACATTATGGGGTAATGTTTGTAGGCCAGTGACACAAAAATGTCAATTTAATCCATTTTAAATTCAGGTTGTCACGCAACAAAAGGTTGAAAAAGTCAAGGGGTGTGAATGTTTTCTGAAGGCACTGTAGATGAATAATGAATCATAGGTCTAATGAATGAAATTTACCAGATATTATGGCCATAGATTAGCAAATTACCCTGACATTTTAAAACAGTTTAGATGTCATTGTAAAATGACTGCATGCTCTGCGTCTCAGATAAGGTTTTGCATAGGGATACTGTAAGATTAGCTTCTGTTATTTAGTATGGTGTTTTATTTTTTTTTTATAAATTGAATATAGAATATAAGATATACTATGTGTTATTTTAGTTGTTCAACCAGTCATGAACATTTTGTTCAATGTAAAAAAAATGAAAAATAAAGCCCAGTTATTCTGTTATTCTGTGAAAGCTAACATGCTTTCTCTTCTTTGCCGTGGTATAACTTTGGCATTGAGTATCATTCCGGTAACGAGTATCGTGATACTAATAAACCTGGTATCGGTATTGAACCTGGTATCGGTATTGAAGTAAAAATTCTGGTATCGTAAAAACACTACTAATCACAACGCAGAACCTCATCTACTGGTCCAATCACAATGCAAAACCCCATCTACTGATCCAATCAAAACAGCCAACATTGTTCCTCCAACAGCCCCTAACAGTGTTTCATCACTAAGGATCTTTAATGCACATTGTCCCTTTGCTAGTCCTTCTAGTGCCTGTTAGCAGAAAGAAGCTGGCAAAGTGCTATAGGATATCAATTTCCCCCCAATAAAGCGCAGGTTGCAAAGCTGCCGCACCCTCGTGGATCGTCTCTGTGTTGTTTAATTGAGTTTCGATCAGAGACTGTTACTCGGAGAAGCACTCACTATCTGCCAGACACACACACTTACATAATATATATATATATATTTATATATATATATATATAACAATTAGCAGCGGCCAGTGATTTTGAAAGGGCTTAAAGGGCAATTCCACCACTTTTCAACCTCATTTCATTATCTCCAGCACAATACCAGTGTCTACATATGTGAAAACGGTGCATTTCCTCTACCTGATGACATCATCAAAAGTTCAAACATTTTAAAAACAGTGATTTTAAAAAACACTGTGATATTCGCAGTGAAGTGGGGAGCAAGAAAAAACCTAAAACTCATGGCAGGTTTTGAAAATCACTGTGTTTTTTAAAACTTTTAATCCTACCCTGTGATGTCACAGCGGCATTGTTTTGGACCTTTATTCTTGTATTTTTAACCGCAGATCATAGAAACGCATTGTTTTCACATATGTAGACACTGGGTTGGTGCTGGAGATGATAAAAATGAGGTTGAAAAGCATCGGAATTGCCCTTTAACTGGAGAATTAAGTTAAAAGGCTTTAAAGGGATTTTCAGGAAGCCGGGTTTTGGACACGGTAGCTCAGAAACCTGTAATTGGCGAATCCTCCTTGTCTCTGAGTACCGAGACTCAAGTAAGGCTGAAGAAACCTTTCATTTGTTAATCAATCCCCTCCTTTCAAAGAAAACTAACTCTTATACTATTATTATTCGAAACAGAAGTGTGGATTTTAAATCCGACTTTTAGAGAGAAGGGAATGAAGAATTGAAAGTGCTATAGTTAACTGTGTAAAAAAAGATGACGGAGTTTGACGCTTCAACAACAGACCATACTGATTGTCTGTTTCTGTCTGATTATATCTCATATTTGATATTTTTCAGATCAAGAGTCTTCCATGACTTGTTATCATTTAAGCAGTGGAGCAGTAATTCGGAAGACTTCCACTGCAGCAAAGCTGGTGCTACATCTGGGATACATAGTTACACTGCAAGTGCAGAGTAGGAAAAAGAAGATGGATTCCATTGTTTCGCTTCATGGACCTTAAAGACCTAATAGCACTGAATTGGTGAAAGCTGCTTACACATGTCTAGTTCATAGTTGTTGGTTGTTATAATTGCCTCTTCCTCTTTATCTCTCATCTCTCCATCTCCCACCCTCGTCTCTTCCTCTCACCCTCCTCCCCCTCTTTCTTGTTCTCCCCCCTCTCTCTCATTCTCATTCTCATTCTCTCTCTCTGTCTCTCTTTCTCTCTCTCGCTCCCGGTCCTCTCCATCTCCACTCTCTCTCATTAGTCCAGTGCCTGTCATGGAGAGGGTCTGTGCAGGAGCACACAGTCCAACACTACACACCAGAGAACCATCAGATGCCTACCAGCTACACATCAGAGAGACAACCAGCATCTAGCCAGGCCAGCTGAGTCGCATCGCTCTCTCTATCTACCTCGCATCTCGCTCCAGTGGCACAGGACAGAGAAGGGATATTTTAAAGAACTAGAGGGCAGAGAAAGAGAGGGGGGGACAGGGAAAGAAGAGAAAAAGTAGAGGAAGAGAGAGAAAAAGAAGAGAAATTGGACCTAGAGATAAACTGAGATTTCTGAAATGATAGTCATTTCAGTTAAGGGAAGGGAGTGAGTGTTAACCAGTCACTTTCATGCAACCCCCTTTCTCACCCTGAGACCACATGTTCATCTTGACACCTCTGTCTGGCTGAACAGCATGCTACCTGTTCCACATGAAGCTCTCTTCATCCCAGCATGACAATTCAAGATGGTTCAACCACTGCTTTGGATCCTGCCAAGCCCCCCCCCCTCTCTACCTCCCTCCCTAACGCTAGCTCACAGCAACCAGCCATTCCGCACAGGCTTTATCTCCTCTAAAATAATCTTTCAGCAGGATCAACAAGAAAATCTGCTGAAATGGGATAAAGAGAATAGAGGGGAAAATTATGTAAAAAAACAACAATAATAAACAGCAAAATCCACATCCGGGCCGGGCTTCCTGGAATGACCCCAGATGATGCTCAAAGCTGATGATCTCAAATGACCTTTAACTCCATACTGTGCCAATAAGAGCTGCTTCTCAATGCTCTCTGAAGAGATGACGGTACACTGAATGACTAGGATGGAGTTGGCCCTAGACACTGAGCTAAGGTTAGTTTTGTATTCCCCCCTCTGATAGTTAGCATTAGGATCTACTGAGAATGAGCTGATCCTAGATCTGTGGCTGGGAGAATCGTCTCCCCAGAGCAGATTAAAAGGAGGCATATACTAATGGTCCTCGTTGACCTTTGGGAAATACTAAAGCTAATTGGGGTAGCTTAGAAAGGGCACATTATATTGCAAAGGTCAGTTATGTGACATAAGGCTACGACATGGGATCACGTTAGCTTTTACAAATATCCTACTGTACAACAGTGTTCAAAAATCCCGGTGGAGTGGACCCATCAGAGTGCGCATTTTTGTAACAGCCCAGCACTAGCAAACCTCAAATCAAATCAAATGTTATTGGTTACATACACATCTTTAGCAGATGTTATTGCGGGTGTAGCAAAATACCTGAAGTAACTAATCAATGAATAATCATTAACAGAATCAGAGAGCTGGGTTTAAAAAACTAAACAGATCAAATACAATGTGCACCCTGTGAATTCCCAGGACCAGGACGTCTTGCAGTTGGTTATGAGTAGACATAGATGGGGGACTTAATATCTCCATGCCCTAGACATGATTTGGAATACAGAAAGGGACTGAGGAATTAGTCAAACCAAATACTAATACAAAATGTTAACAGCTACCGTTTTATCCATGAAAATAGTTGAACAGGTACAATAATATCCATAACAACACTACCGACCGACTCCCCACAGTCTCCCTGTGGTCCTAGTTCTAACTACCACAGTGCCATATCAACCGATTCAGGGTTATCACACCCTAGCTCAGTAATGTCACTTCATTCGCACGGGGTAAAGTTTACATCTTTATCGGCTACTATCAGCTCCTCTATGGCAGAGACCTGAGAGAGTAGGGCGTAAAACGTCTGATTACCGTACCTCCTCCCCTCGCCGGCACAGGGGGATCACGACTAGTGTATTAGCGGTGACGGCTGCTGTTGATTGGCTAGTGGTGCAGGAAGGCCTGTGAGGACAGGGGCGCTGACATTATATTGGAGATAAAGCATTGCAATGACGATGTGTCTCTGACAAACAGACACGCTCGCGCGCACACTTACGTGCACGCACACACACAGCGCTCCTCAGTCGCTGACAGTTGATTCCCAGCTGTTATTTTGTGTGACATATACACATATACAACTGCAGGTGTAATAAAAAAAGCATGCAAATGCATTCTGATGCACATACACACACACGCACACACACACAGACACACACACACACGCACACACACACACACACACATTCATATAAAATAACACATCCGCAGGCTTTAATAAAAGGCATGCATTAACACAACACACACACACACACACACACACACACACACACACACACACACACACACTTGCAGGCATCATCGAAAGCCCTCAACAGCTCAGCAGCAGAAAAGTACAATCTTAGGAAATAATTGGGCTGACGGGTACACATAGAGGGAAATTAACGAGGTAGAAAGAAAGGCCCTTGTACACCTGCCAGTCAATCAGCAACCAAACAACATGAACTACATGACAAAGGCAACGAATGTCTTGTAAGCATTAAAAACAGAGCCTGTGGCAAGGTAGTCTGTCAAGCTATGAAATAGAAAATATGCAATGTTCTTCACACTTCACAGTAAAACAATCAACCTTACAGAAAATAAACAGCAGTCTTAACTGCACACAGTACAGTATAAGGATTCTTACCTGGTACAAAACTCCCCTGAACAACCTCCTTGTACGCCCACCATCCCTCATGTATTTTAGGTACATTTGGCTGAGCTGTCGGAGAGGAAGGAAACAGAGAACATGCATGTCAATCAGATGTATGTTAATTAGAGACAACACCTGCTGACTCTACTCCGTCATGTAAATGTTCCATGTTGATCCTCATCCTTTCCAGCCAACCTCTCTAACCTTTTCAGGAAGAGGAATTGGCAAACAAATACTCCCGGAAGACAGGCAGAGAACAAACAGAACACGAGATTGGAAATCCTACACACAAGTGCACGTACACATAACACATACTGGTACGTATACAAGTGTAAGTACACGCACACACACCTTCCTCAGGCATTAGTCTGGAAATGCATTCTGTTATGTTGTGCGCAGTAAAAAGCCCAGATTAGAGTAGGGCTGGACTTTATAATTGAGGTGAATAGGTAAAGGTCCCGCTAAAAAGGGAGGGTTGAGACCCAGAATTACCAGAAGAGCTTTGGGGATATTGCTTTTTACACCTCAACTTGTTTTGTTCATTCGGTTGCGCTGGGAAGGAAGGCTTAATGGAGGGGCTAGAGGTTGCCTTGCTTTACCTCTGCGTAATGGAAGTACGGGGTGGTGGGTGGTTCTTATACCCCCTTCGAAGAGTGGTCTAGCCTACCGCTAGACTAGGTGCAGGTTCAATTACATAGAGAGGATGGACACAGGAGTGCAAAAACCTTCTTTTCTCCCAGGCAATCAACTGGACAATCAACAGCTACCCGTCTGGCAGAAAGTCTGAAGTTTTACCTCCCTGCGGGTGTCGAACAGCATACGGCCCCCAAAAATGGATCTTAACCATCCTGACTGGCCGCTGACTGGTTTCTCCAAATGATAGATTGCTTTTCCCCTTCCGATGTAAAATGAAGTGGAAGTAAACACCACCCTTGATGCCAGAGTCACTGAACATTGCATAGTGAGTCAGTGTTTCCACTATTATAACCTATTATAACCGACATGTCCGTGTTGCTTCTCTGCAATATAATTCGTTTTACTCTCCATTTAGTCACCACCAAAAACCCATCATGAGACAGCAACACAATTGCAGTGTAAAGAGTTCGGGTAAAATTTTATTGTTTCAGATAGCAATTGAACAATGGATATCTGGCTCAAAGGACCAATCCTTCCAATTCCTCCATAGCTATAACTACACTATTGCAGTGAATTCAACAACGTTATAAGGTGTAAATAAGAGTCTCCTCCACTGTTCCATAGGTGTCTCGACAGGAAGAACTTCCACTGAAAAACACAGTCAGGGGTAAGAACCAATAACGTGGCATCCTGTGTATGTGTCAATGCATGTGTGTGTGGGTCTAGGGATCCTAGTAAAAATAAGGAGGGGCTGGGCCTCCCGGGTGGCACAGTGGTCTAGGGCACTGCATCCCAGCGCTAGCTGTGCCACCAGAGACCCTGGGTTCGCGCCCAGGCTCTCTGTCGCAACCGGCCGCGACCGGGAGGTCCGTGGGGCGACGCACAATTGGCCTAGCGTCGTCCGAGTTAGGGAGGGTTTGGCCGGTAGGGATATCCTTGTCTAGTCGCACCAGCGACTCCCGTGGCGGGCCGGGCGCAGTGCACACTAACCAAGGTCGCCAGGTGCACTCCGACACATTGGTGTGGCTGGCATCCGGGTTGGATGTGCGCTGTGTTAAGAAGCAGTGCGGCTTGGTTGGTTTGTGTTTCGGAGGACACATGGCTTTCGACCTTCGTCTCTCCCGAGCCCGTACGGGAGTTGTAGCGATGAGACAAGATAGTAATTACTCACAATTGGACACCACGAATTTGGAGAGAAAAAGGGGTAAAAATGTTAAAATGTAAATTTAAAATTAAAAAATAAGGAGGGGCTTTAGAGGAAGCTGCTGATAAGCTGCAGTTACCACTGAAAATACTGCATAAATCCTCTGTATCTCTCCAGCTCTTAGGCTGCAACAAGGTGGCACAGATACCGGTCTACACATAAAGTATCAAATCATTTTGATGAATTCAAAGCTACTTTTTAGATAGCCTGAATCTTGGGCCAAAAATGATTTACTTAGGATCCCTAGTGACAACATTTTTCTCGGAATCAACTCTGTTTAGGGGAGCTGTACTTGTGAAAGCAATCAGTTGAATGGAACCATCACATTGAAGCGATTTCTTTGTTTTGTCATTTCTAATGGGTATAATGAGCAAGCCTATCACTGTTAATTATTCAGAACTGTCTGAGACAGACAGAAATAATTTAAAAAATTCTGGAACAATTGGCCGCCATATTCTGTGGCAGCGCTCGCCTAGAGACAAGACATCATCACTTCCTGTGTAACAGCAAGACAGGGGAGAGGAGGAAGAGTAACTAAGCGAGAGAGGGAGAGAACATTATCAGGACAGAAGGGAGGGATGAAGGGAGAGAGAAAGACAGAAAAGTGAGAGAGAGAGCTGAAGAGAGAGAGTGGGAGAGTGAGAAAAGAGAAAAAAGGGAGAAAAGTGAGAGCTAGACAGCAGGACAGCAGAAAAGTTATGTTCCATTTCCCACACTGCTTGGCTGTGGCCCCGAAACACACTTACTGGCATCAGCAAAAAGGAAATGCTTCCAATCTATTAAAGGATATGCAGACGGGACCCTGAGGGGAGGAAGGGAGGGAGGGATGGGGGGATGCATATGGCAAAATGATAGATCACTGTTAATTTCACCCGCCCCTAGCTGAACCCAGAACAGTGATGATCATATATGGTGATCATATGAGTGAGGCGCAGCAGTAATTTGTAGTTTAGATGCTGAAAACTAATGTGTCAGTATTCACATCAGGATCCATCTAGACTGCAAGCAATCAATCAAGCAAGGTCACGTGTCAATATAGGGCCTATATCCTTCTCCCGTCAAGATGATCAGTAGACTGACAGGAGTTATTAACCTAATTAATCTTTGCTCTATGTAATTAAAACTAGAAACCTTTATACAAGGGGTGGGCAACAGGCGGCCCATGGGCCTAAACCAGTCCGCAAATGATTTTATTTTGGCTCCCAAAAGTTTCTATCAAGAAATTATTTAATTAAATAATAAATACAAAAATATATATATATTTTTGGTTAAAGAAAACACTGTAAAATCACCAGGAATTTAGCAAAATAATTGTTTAATTTAGAAACTCGTATCTCAACGTAATTCAAGGTATAATATGATCGTTATTTTTTGCCTTTTTAGGCTAGTTGTTGTCAATTTGCTGTGTACAACGTATTTTAATTATGTTCCTGCCCCCGACCATCCACTCCGACAAAAATCATCCCTTGGCTGAATCTAGTTGCCTAAACCTGCTTTACAGGGTTAAACAAGCCAAATTAACTTCCAATGCAAGACAATGGCTTACTACATTTTCAGTTGTTTCAAATGACTGGTGACAGGTTTTCAGTAAACTGGTCTGTAAAGAAGTATGGCTGATCAACTCCAATAACCTGATAATTGAACATTTTCTATTGTTCGGAGCTGAGTCATCGTTAGCTACATGCTTTCCATACCCATGCATCTCTGTGTGTGCGGCCTACCCCGGCCTAGCCTGGCAAGTCCCTACACAAAGAGAGAGAGAGACAGAGAGACAGAGAGAGAAAGAAGGGAGATCGAGAGAGGGGGTAGGATACACAGGAGGAGATAAAGAGAGGGCGAGGGACAGAGAGAGAAGGAGGGAGGGAGATAAATTAGATAGATAGATAGATAGATAGATAGATAGATAGATAGATAGATAGATAGATAGATAGATAGATAGATAGATAGATAGATAGATAGATAGATAGATAGATAGATAGATAGATAGATAGATAGATAGATAGATAGATAGATAGATAGATAGATAGATAGATAGATAGATAGATAGATAGATAGATAGATAGATAGATAGATAGATAGATAGATAGATAGAGAAAGGGGAGATTATATATACAGTGGGGCAAAAAAGTATTAAGTCAGCCACCAATTGTGCAAATTCTCCCACTTAAAACGATGAGAGAGGCCTATAATTTTCATCATAGGTACACTTCAACTATGACAGACAAAATGAGAAAAAAAAAATCACATTGTAGGATTTTTAATTTATTTATTTGCAAATTATGGTGGAAAATAAGTATTTGGTCAATAACAAAAGTTTATCTCAATACTTTCTTTTTTACCCTTTGTTGGCAATGACAGAGGTCAAATGTTTTCTGTAAGTGTTCACAAGGTTTTCACACACTGTTGTTGTTGTTGTTGGCCCATTCCTCCATGCAGATCTCCTCTAGAGCAGTGATGTTTTGGGGCTGTTGCTGGGCAACACGGACTTTCAACTCCCTCCAAAGATTTTCTATGGGGTTGAGATCTGGAGACTGGCTAGGCCACTCCAGGACCTTGAAATGCTTCTTACGAAGCCACTCCTTCATTGCCTGGGTGGTGTGTTTGGGATCATTGTCATGCTGAAAGAACCAGCTATGTTTCATCTTCAATGCCCTTGCTGATGGAAGGAGGATTTCACTCAAAATCTCACGATACATGGCCCCATTCATTCTTTCATTTACACGGATCAGTCGTCCTGGTCCCTTTGCAGAAAAACAGCCCCAAAGCATGATGTTTCCACCCCCATGCTTCACAGTAGGTATGGTGTTCTTTGGATGCAACTCGGCATTCTTTGTTCTTCAAACACGACGAGTTGAGTTTTTACCAAAAAGTTATATTTTGGTTTCATCTGACCATATGACATTCTCCCAATCTTCTTCTGGATCATCCAAATGCTCTCTAGCAAACTTCAGACGGGCCTGGACATGTACTGGCTTAAGCAGGGGGGACACGTCTGGCACTGCAGGATTTGAGTCCCTGGCGGCGTAGTGTGTTTCTGATGGTAGGCTTTATTACTTTGGTCCCAGCTCTCTGCATGTCATTCACTAGGTCCCCCCGTGTCGTTCTGGGATTTTTGCTCACCGTTCTTGTGATCATTTTGACCCCACGGGGTGAGATATTGCGTGGAGTCCCAGATCGAGGGAGATTATCAGTGGTCTTGTATGTCTTCCATTTCCTAATAATTGCTCCCACAGTTGATTTCTTCAAACCAAGCTGCTTACCTATTGCAGATTCAGTCTTCCCAGCCTGGTGCAGGTCTACAATTTTGTTTCTGGTGTCCTTTGACAGCTCTTTGGTCTTGGCCATAGTGGAGTTTGGAGTGTGACTGTTTGAGGTTGTGGACAGGTGTCTTTTATACTGATAACAAGTTCAAACAGGTGCCATGAATACAGGTAACGAGTGGAGGACAGAGGAGCCTCTTAAAGAAGAAGTTACAGGTCTGTGAGAGCCAGAAATATTGCTTGTTTGAAGGTGACCAAATACTTATTTTCCACCATAATTTGCAAATAAATTCATTAAAAATCCTACAATGTGATTTTCTGGATTTTTGTTTCTCATTTTGTCTGTCATAGTTGAAGTGTACCTATGATGAAAATTACAGGCCTCTCTCATCTTTTTAAGTGGGAGAACTTGCACAATTGGTGGCTGACAAAATACTTTTTTGCCCCACTGTATATATAGAGAGAGAGAAAGGGGGAGCGAGAGAGAGAGAGAGAGAGCTGAGTGAGACAATAGCCACACCCGTCCATCCATAAATGAAACTTGACCTTGCCGACAGCTGTGCATACTAACTTATGAGACAATTATCTCCGACCCCGCTGCTGTCTGTGTCCACTCGGATGGATGGGCCCCTGACACTCTGACACTCTCAATCAAGCCAACACTGGGTGAAAGGGTCGATATCAGGGGATATCTTTAAAGAACACGTTTTTGATATTCTAGAACAGCGGTTACCAAACTTTTTATAGTCCCGTACCCCTTCAAACATTCAAGTCTCAGCTGTGTACCCCCTCTAGCACCAGGGTCAGCGCACTCTCACATGTTGTTTTTTGCCATCATTGTAAGCCTGCCGCACACACACTATACCATACATTTATTAAACATAAGAATGAGTGTGAGTTTTTGTCACAACCCGACTTGTTGGAAGTGACAAAGAGCTCTTATAGGACCAGGGCACAAATAATAATATAATAATAATCAATCATTTTGCTCTTTATTTAACCATCTTACATATAAAACCTTATTTGTTCATCAAAAATTGTGAATAACTTACCACAGGTTAATTAGAAGGGTGTGCTTGAAAGGAAGCACATAACTCTGCAATGTTGGGAGAACGTCTCAGTCTTAAATCATTTTCCACACACAGTCCACTCTCACATAGGTATGTGGATACAAAGGGCATCAGTATCAAAACATCATGATTTGCCAATGCAGGATACTCTGAGCACAGCCCTATCCAGAAATCTGTCAGTGGCTTCTGATTAAATTCAATTTTCACAGAACCGCTTGTTGCAATTTCGATGAGGCTCTCTTGTTCAGATATTAGCAAGTGGACTGGAGGCAGGGCATGAAAGGGATAATGAATCCAGGTGTTTGTTTCGTCAATTTCAGGTAAGCACCTGCATAATTGCGCACTCAGCTCCCTCAGGTGCTTCGTTATATCACATTTGACATTGTCCATAAGTGTCCATTTGAGTCCATTTGCACACAAAAAAATCATACAATGATTGAAAGACCTGTGTGTTGTCCTTGTTAATGCAGACAGAGAAGAGCTCCAACTTCTTAATCATAGCCTCAATTTTGTCCTGCACATTGAATATAGTTGGGTAGAGTTCCTGTAATCCTAGATTCAGATCATTCAGGTGAGAAAAAACATCACTCAAATAGGTCAGTCGTGTGAGAAACTCGCCATCATGCAAGCATTCAAGCAAATGAAAATTATGGTCAGTAAAGAAAACTTTAAGCTCATCTCTAAATTTAAAAAAACATGTCAATACTTTACCCCTTGATAACCAGCGCACTTCTGTATGTTGTAAAAGCGTTACATGGTTGCTGCCCATATCATTACATAATGCAGAAAACACACGAGAGTTCAGGGGCCTTGCTTTAAAAAAGTTAACCATTTTCACAGTAGCATCCAAAATGTCTTTCAAGCTGTCAGGCATTCCCTTGGCAGCAAGAGCCTCCCGGTGGATGCTGCAGTGTACCCATGTGGCGTCGGGAGCAACTGCTTGCACACACGTTACCACTCCACTATGTCTCCCTGTCATGGCTTCTGTGCCATCAGTACAGATACCAACACATCTTGACCACCAAAGTCCATTTGATGTCACAAAGCTGTCCAGTACTTTAAAAAATATGTTCTCATTGTTTCCAGTGGAGGATGTCGACCCCCCATAAACGTAACGGACATATACCAGGAGCTGTGCCAGGCCCGCCACGTCTGTTGACTCATCCAGCTGTAACGCATAGAATTCACTGGCTTGTATGCGAAGCAGTAATTGTTTCAAAACATCTCCTGCCATGTCACATATGCGTCGTGAAACAGTGTTGTTTGATGAAGGCATTGTCAATATAGTTTTTTGGTCCTTTACCCCCAGTATTGTCCCAGGCATATCCACGGCAGCAGGAATAATTAAGTCCTCCACAATAAAATTGAGCTTACGAGAGAGAGACGTCATCAGAGCGCGCAACAGGACACTGTACTGTCTACACTCAGTTTGTTGTTTACATTAAACCTTTTTCATTAAATCGATTTTAATCTGAACTAAAGTTTTGGTACTAAGGGTTTCACAACGCGGTTAGCCTTTATGGCTGGGACTGCAACTTTGTGTTCTTATTTTTGGTGTGTGGATTCCGCAAGTGATAGCTGGCTGTACTACAGACACCTGTCGTCATCGTGGGAAAGACTCATTGTTATCTTTTCGTAAAACAACTGGTTGCAGTATAGAGCCAATCTGGATACCAAGCAGATCCTGAGGGAAATCGAAGAGTACCAACAACTTTACGCTTAGGAGGAACAACATACTCCTTCGTGGATAGATCTGAACACCTCACAGAATAACTTGAACCTGACAAAAAAAGGAAAAACAGATTAATCTACACGGACGATTTACTTACCATTGAGGTAGAGGCGAGTGCTCTTGCTGGAATCCATGCAACAATGGAAAGGTTGTGTGAGGAGGTAGCAGTGCTGAGGGGGAGTTTGGAGTTCAGCCAGAGTGAAATTCTCAAGCTCCAAAGAGAAAACAAGACACTCACAGCCAAGGTAGAAATACACGATTCCAACATGGATTGTCTACTCAGGGAAAACAGGGTGATGAAGGAGACGCTACTAGACATATAAAATCATAGCAAGCGTGAAAATCTATTTTTTTTCCGGTATTCCTGAGGACGCATCCAATAATCCAGAGGGCGCGATCAGAGAATTCATGAAATCCTCATTGAAACTTCCTATAGAGACTGTAAACAAGGTGGCTTTCCACCGAGTGCACAGACTTGGAGCTCGGAGCGACAAGACCAAGGGTCCCCGACTGATCATCGCAAAATTTGAACACTACCAACAAAAGGAGCTGATCAAAAGCAGAGGAAGGGAGCTTAAAGGGACCAAATTCGGTCTCGATTCCCAATTTCCAAAGGAGATAAACGAACGTCGTAAGAAACCGTATCCAGTACAAAGACAACAAAGGATGGATGGTAGGTGTGCCTTTATCATTGTGGACAAACTCTTTATAGATGGACAGCTATTCCGAGACAGCTCTATAACACCGTGGCTGTACTAAATTCTACAGGGACTTCAGTTTACGAAAAAAAGATGGTATGGGAACTGTTTAAAATATCTGTACATTATGAAGTGGATATGAACACACGTACTCAACTACATGCTTGCTTACACATACGGATTTATACATACACACACACACATGATTTCGCTCTTCTCTCATTCTCTCTTTCCTCCCTCTCTCTCTATTGTCGAGAACTGTTTTATAATTGAATGTGTTTAATGTTTGTCTATCTTTTATGTATTTGTCTACAAGTTTATATATGTTAACAACAAGCAAGGGGAATATATCAAAATAGTGGCATTGGGGAATAATAACATATTGTACGGAATACATTTGTACTGTAGTGGAGTCGTCTCTAGAGTAATACAAGGTCTCTTTCATGATCATGTGAAATGTCAATTGCTATGGAAATGCTGGGATGTGTTTTTCAATTGTGTTATAATCCATATCGTATCACCATCATAGTTGCGTCATAATTACCGCAACTATGATGGTGATACGATATGGATTATAATTATGAATATTAAGGTTATACGCACTACATGTTACACACATAGACACTCAATTGGCAGAGTTATGACTCAAAATTGGCAGAGTTATTATTTATTTGGACATCACACATTACAGTCTTACTCTTATGCAGACATCATACAGACTCACATTATATCATATCCAATATCATACACAACAACCTATTGAGATTTGTGACACACATAATTTGTCTCAATTTTCTAACATCTGTGCCATTGGCTCACAGGCAAACAGGCAAGGGAATAAAACAAATATTGCTAGAACCTATTTCTTGAATTCTAAATATCAGACAATTGAAAGCTCTAGTTTTGACCTTCATAATACCTCTGATGGCAGTAACTTTACAAGCACTAATTATGATAAATTTAGCCTGAGAATAGCATCTAGTTATGGTAAGGGGTGAAATAAGTACAGCTAGTTATAATTGTAATGGTTTGGCAGATTATAAAAAAAGAAGATCAGTCTTTACATGGCTAAAAGAAAAGGAATATAACATATACTGTTTACAGGAAACTCACTCTACATCCTTAGATGAAGTTGCGTGGAAAAAGGAATGGGGTGGTGAAATAATTTTCTGTCATGGACAAAGGAACTCAAAGGGTGTGACGATATTAATTAACAAAAATGTTGATCTGAATGTGCAAATAATCCTGAATGATTCGCAAGGAAGGTGGATCCTTTTGAATATGAAAGTGGCGAAAAAGCGATTTGGCTCATTAATATATATGGTCCAATTCAGGATGATCCACATTTCTTCAAAAACATTTATACCAATTTATTGAACTTACAGGCAACAAATGATCTAATCATTATGGTAGGAGACTATAACACTGTCCCTCATTGGACCGTAAAGGTAATCACTCTACAAAAAAATCATCACTGTGCCCTTAAGGAAATCACTAATATTATGGACACATTAGAAATAGTGTATATTTGGAGACTAAAAAACCCCGACCTAGTAAGATATACATGGAGGAGACTTAATCAAGCTAGTTGTCTTGACTACTTTCTTGTCTCTTTCTCTTTTGCATCAAAGGTTTAAAAAAGTTTTAATAGGAGACAGAATGCGATCGGATCATCATCTAATTGGCATTCACGTAACTCTTATAGATTTTCCACGTGGACAGGATATTGGAAATTTAATCAAAGTTTACTGGAAGACAACTTATTTTTAACTAAGACAAAATAATTTATAACTGAATTTTTCCAGTATAATATAGGTTCAGCAAATCCCCTTATTGTTTGGGATACTTTAAAAAAATATAGTTTTAAATTTTACCTTTATTTAACCAGGCAAGTCAGTTAATTAAGAACAAATTCTTATTTTCAATGACAGCCTAGCAACAGTGGGTTAACTGCCTGTTCAGGGGCAGAACGACAGATCTGTACCTTGTCAGCTTGGGGGTTTGAACTTGCAACCTTCCGGTTACTAGTCCAACGCTCTAACCACTAGGCTACCCTGCCGCCCCGAAGAAAATCAGTCTTTACAAATGTACCTTCAGGGGTCATTCAATTCAATATTCATCAATAATAAAAAGCCGTTTCTGGCTAAAGAAACAAGACTAACAAGGGAAGTCCATGAACTAATAGTACAGGTAGATAGCAATAAAAACGATACTACAGAGATACAAAATAAGTTAGAGGAAAAACAAAAAGAACTTGAGGAACTGTTTCAAGAACGATCTAATGTAATCTATTACAAAAATAAAGCAAACTGGATGGAATATGGAGAAAAATGCACAAAAGTATTCCTGAATCTCCAATACGAATTTGAATTTGCAGAAACTCGATACTGAAGACGGAGTCATCTATGATTCTCCGAATGATATTTTAAAAGAGGAAGCTAATTATTTTAGGCAGATATTCTCTTTTCGGTCTCATCCTCTCCCACTGAAAGAAGAAGGAATGCTTTCCAAATCATATAAAAAATGGAAAATTAACAAATGTACAGAAGATCAGTGAGAAGGCCAAATTACAGAGAGAGAACTTTTTGAGGCTATTAAATCCTTTCAGTCTGGAAAAGCCCCAGGGCTTGATGGCATACCGGTAGAGGTATATCAAGTATTTTTTGATATACTAAAAGCTCCATTGTTAGATTGTTTTAACTACCCCTGTAGAAATGGTAGTCTGTCAGGTATGCAGCAGGAAGGTCTGATTTCTCTATTAAAACAAGACCAGGATGGAAAATATAAAGACCCGGTCTATCTAAATAATCTGGAGGCCCCTTACACTTCAATGTTGTGATGCAAAAATACTAGCAAAATGCAGAGCACTCAGAATTAAAAGGGTTTTTACCAGATATTGTTCATCCTGATCAGACAGGTTTTGTACATGGATGATAGATGTAATGTAATAGAACATCATGAAATATATAAGAAGCCAGGAATGGTATTTATAGCAGATTTTGAAAAGGCATTTGATAAAGTAAGACTCGATTTTATTTATAAATGCCGAGATTTTTTCAATCTCTTTTAAAATGGGTAAAGATAATGTATAGCAACCCCAGGTGTAAAATAGTAAATAGTCTACTTCTCAGCGAGTTTTGAATTGTCAAGAGGATTTAAACAAGGGTGTCCGCTGTCACCATATCTATTTGTTATGGCCATCGAAATGCTAGCCATTAAAATCAGATCCAATAACAACATTAGAGGATTAGGTTAAGAACGCAAGCTAGAGCCCTGCAATGTCTCATTAAAGATCTAGATAACTTTTCTGTACTCTCTGGACTAAAACCTAATTATGATAAGTGTACAATATTATGTGTTGGATCCTTAAAAAATACAACTTTTACATTACCTTGCAGCTTGCCTACAAAATGGGCTGATGGTGAAGTAGACATACTCGGTATTCATATCACAAAATATATAAATAAGCTCTCCACAATGAAGTTCAATAGAAAACTTGTAAACATAGACAAGATCGTGCAACCATGGAGAGGTAAATACCTGTCTATTTATGGAAAAATTGCCCTGATTAACTCCTTAGTCATATCTCAGTTTACTCACTTACTTATGGCACTACCTACTCCTGATGATTTGTTTTTCAAATCATATGAGCAAAAAATATTTAGCTTTATCTGGGACGCTAAACAAGACAAAATAAAACGAGCCTATCTATATAATGAATATGAATTGGGTGGGTTGAGATTATTAAATATAAAAGCACTAAACCTCTCTCTAAAAGCTTCACTCATTCAAAAGTTTTATTTGAACCCTAAATAGTTCTCAAGTAGATTAATAAGGAAAGCTCATCCATTGTTTCAAAATGGCCTTTTTGCCATGCAGATTGCCATGTCTCATTTTAGATTAACTGAAAGAAGAGGAATAAAAATAGCATGAATAGGAAAGTGTACCAGTTTCATTCGAGGACCAGGATGTTGACAACTGTGCCATACAGATTGCAAAATAGTTGGGAAGAGATTTTTGATGTACCGATTTCATGGTACAGGCTGTATGAGTTGATATATAAAAACACATAAGATTCAAGACTTTGTGCTTTACAGCTAAAATTATTATAGAGAATTCTTGCCACCAACAAAATGTTGAATATTTGGGGCATAAAATCATCGAAGCTCTGCAGATTTTGTTGTGAGGATACAGAATCAACAGACCGTTTATTTTGGTATTGCCCTCAGGTAGCCTGTTTCTGGTCTCAGGTTCAGGAATGGCTGAAAATGCATAGCATTGATCTAAAATTGACCCTAGAAATAGTACTGTTAGGAGATCTGGAGAGACCTGGTCAGTCAATTTCTAATATACTAATACTCTTAATAAAAGTATTTATCTACAAAGCGCAATCTGTAGATTCTATTCGATTAGATAGATTGAAATTGTACGATAAACATCATAGCAGAGTTGAAAGATATGTGTTGCGTAGAAACACGAAGTGGGTGGCCAGCAGAGATAGATGGGATGGGCTGAGGGAAGCTGAGGTTTGGTGTGTGGAATAGGGTCAAGTGGGAGTGGAGTTGCTGTGTGAGAGAATGCTGGTCAAAAGATAAAGGGGGAAAAAAAGTACAATTAAAACAAAATAAAAGTACATTTGAATGACACTAAGTGGTTTTCACAACTAACGTCGGTTTGCCTGAGGCTGATGCCGTGCAGGTGTTTGTACACATGCAAATACACACACTCATTCCAATTAACACATACAAGAACACACACATACATGTAATAGTGCCAGACATGCACACAAACATATACAGTAGGCATTGCTGTTATGATTTCAGTTGTCCTTGATGTCCTTTGTTTTAAATTCATTATTTTTTATTTATTTTTCTTGCATTGCTGTTTGCTGTTTTCTTCTGTCTTTTCCTTTTTTCTCTTTAGTTCATTCTCTTGGTTGTTGCTGCATTGGGGGGGTTCTTGGGGGTGGGGAATGGAATTAATTGTTTTAACAAATCCGGGGGTCTTGGAGGGTTCGGGTTTCACAAGAATGTGATCGTGAAAAAGGAAACTATGACATATATGTTATATCGCTATCATGCACACGCACCCTCACACATAAGGATGGCTCTGTTGCGGAAAGACTGATACATGTTTGATGCTGTATTGTTTGTCCTCCATGTTCTAATACTTTACTGTTACCCCTTCCTTGTGTTTTTTGTAATAAATAATATATATTTATTTTTTAAAGTCCTCCACAATAGTATGGGGCTTGCCTGTCCTAGCCACTCAGTAGCTCACCATATAAGACGCTTCTAGCACCTTCTTATTAATGGTATCTGTTGCTTTTATACATGTCTTACTACTCAAAAGTTGTCTTAATTCTCACTCAAAAAACTCACGTGGCTTATTTTTCAAATTGGCATGTTTTGTTTCACAATGTCTGCGCAAGAGTGAATGTTTCATTGAGTTGTGAGATAGTACTTTTATAACACACTGTGGCTGAGGAAAGGCAATACTCCCAACATAAATGAACCCCAAATCAATGTAGTTCTCATCATATTTGCGCCTCTTCGATGGTTCAACGTCACTATCTGTTGTTCGGTGCTTTTCCTGGGTAAGGGGGCAGTAGCTCTTCGGCTGCAGCAGATTCACAACTGTCAGTGTCCATGCTAGCTGGGCTAGCAACAAATGTAGAATTACTGATGCTAGCATTGGATGTGCTCGTGGAAGCAGAACAACTTGTGTCATCGACAGGTGCAGGTGTAGTACTGCTGGTAGTACGTGTCTCTATGGACGCGGGCCTTACTTTTTTTTAACCATTTTCGAGCAAACGGAATGAGTAGCAGCTGCATTTGGCTACATTCAGACCATTAGTGGTGTTCCCACAGAAGAGCAATGGTTAATATGATTGGATGTTCATTATTTGACTAGGCTACCTGAATTTGACATTGTGTTGTTATTTAGCTGAACACTAGATGGTTTCATGTTATTTTTTGGCAGTGAAACAAGGCTACTCAGGCGAGCAAAAAACATCACACAAATGTATGAAAATGTGAATCACATTTTTATTTGGCGTACCCCCGATGGCATTGTGTACCCCAGTGTGGGAATAGCAGTTCTAGAGAATACAGACAGACCATTTCCAATGCTTATTTGGAGTTTTGTGGATATGCACCATATACTGTCACGCTCTGTTTTACCTGTCCTTGTGATTGTCTCCACCCCCTCCAGGTGTTACTTTTTTTCCCTGGTGTATTTATCCCTGTGTTTCCTGTCTCTCTGTGCCAGTTCATCTTGTATGTTCAAGTCAACCAGCGTGCTTTTACTGTGCTCCTGCTTTTCTATTCTCTTTTACTAGTCCTCCCAGTTTTTACCTTTGCCTATTTTTCTGGACTCCATTCCCTCATGCTTGACCATTCAGCCTGCTCTGACCTCGAGCCTGCATGCCATTCTGTATCTCTGGAACTCTGAACTGGTTTTGACCTTTTGCCTGTCCATGACCATTCTCTTGCCTACCCCTTTTGGATTGTTAGAGTCTTGGACTCTAACAATCTGCCTCCTGTGTCTGCATCTGGGTCTCGCCTTGTGCCCTTATATACCCTGACCAATTCTGAATCCAGATGTGTCTTTTAGACATATTACATAGCATTACTCCGAATATCACACATGGACATTTCCTATTGCCGGATATGGACTCATTCAATATCCTGAGATATGTGACATCCTGTTTTCTCTCTTCATGTTAACAAATACATAGCATAACTGTGTTTTCTCAGCAAATTAAAGATATGAAACTACTGTATATTGAGTCCAGATATTCAGCTCTTGGTTGAGGTTCATATCCGGATCTTGATATGATGAAAATAAGGACAATTTCTGATGCATTTCTGAGTTTTCTGAACATGCTTAATAATTTGACAAATATGCAATCCATATTTTTCTGTCCTGCTCATAACATATTTCCTCCGGATATCAGTCATGGTATGGCCAGATATGGACTCATTAGATATCCTGAGATAGGCCTATGTTGGCATCTTATTTTTCTATATCTGAAGACAAATTCTGACAGTAGGCCTACATAGCATATTTTATCAGCAAAAATACAATGCATAAGCTTTTGTCTGAGGTCCATATCACGATCTTGATATGCATTTTGATAGACTAAATAAAAAGTTTATGTGCCAAAAAAAAAACGTTTTTGTGTTACGGCTTAATTAAGAGTCTATTGACGTAACCGGGCGTCAATCTAAGTAACATAATAAAGCAACGCCCATCAAAATCTGTCAGTTTAAGCTATAGATATCCGATTTTGAATGGGATGCGTCTCAATCCACTGCATCCGCCTATGTCGGACTTCCGCTTCTGCGGTGGAAGGTGGCCGAGCTACAGTTGTGTTTGCCAGACCATGAGACTTCCCGAAAATTCTGTAACGTCCAAACTAATAAGACCACTCTATGGACAGATGAGACAAACACGATGGTGTTCTCCGTTTTGCTCGACGACCCCCACAAGCCCCACGGGACTCGTCTGAAGTCGGTAACGTTGATGTGCCAACTTCTGTCTGCAGCGTCCGAACCTTTTGGGCTACAAACAGGAGACGAGAGACTCTCACGAAGATGATGGTGATCTCTGTTTTGCTCTACAACCCCCGCAAGTGTCACGGGACTCGTCTGAAGGTAACAAATGTATGGAAGTATGGAGGTAGTTTTGTGCCAACAAAAATATGTGTCCAAAAAACAATATATACAGTATTTCCTGAGCTTTTTTTATGATATAGGACAGACACTTCAAAACCCCTTTGTCTTGTTTAAATCAAGTAGCTAAATGATCCATGCTATGGCCATTTTAAAACAATTCCATGTGTTAACTTAGTAGACCCCAACGGATTACGCTTTTAGAGCTTAATATAAGATAATATGCTAGCAACTTGGGTAGAAAGCTAGTTTCCAGTTAGCTTTCTCATCATGAATGAAGCATGTAGAGTAGATACCTTGTGGTATGGTTAATTGAAATGACTATTTTCTTGCTATATCGCCACAATTTTGATTCATGATTTACGCATTGACATTTTGGAGTGGATCACACACAGTACCACCACGTTGGGTCTGGACTGCGAGGGACCGTGGCTAATGACCCAATCCGCCCCCATCCCATCGTCCATAATAACAAACGGGGCAAGCATGTGTATCGAGGGCATGCTACATTTTCTGTTAAATATCAACAACAAAAAAATTCCCAAAGATTGGGCTACGTTTGCATATTTCCAGAAAACATGTGTTGGGATTTGAGCTCTGGATTTGCTATGCTGCAATTTTAAAACAGAAAAAGCAGACATGTGGTTTGGAAATTGTAACTTGGATTAAATATGATGATGTTTCGATTTCCGTGCTTTTTGTAGAATACTTCTGAATATGGTGCAAATGTAGGTAAAGCACCTGAAAAGGTAAAACTACTTCAGTGCCTGACATTTCATGAGTCGGATTTAGCCCATTTTTGATCAGACATGATGAATATTAAAATATCTATGATTCATATATCATGTAAGGATTTCTATTGAAATTATGATTCATTTTTTTGACGGATACATATATGATCAGATAATGACTACAGATATGATACATTTCTGACAATATGTGCTTTCGTTCCTGCATATAAGCCTAGATTCAGTGGTTCTTCCTTTAAAAATTGCGTAGTACCGCAGCACAGCTTGCGGGCTGCTGCATAATTCTATGGCACGCTATTTAAGTGTCAGCCATCGTTGCCATTAATGCTAGTTAGTGCTAGTTTGACCACCAGAGGGCATCTTTGAGAAGCATTTGATTGTTTTCAATATTGGCTGCACTAGATAATTTAAAACCTTTTTTTGTAAGAACATAGTATATGGGAATGATTTTAGGAAATGTTGCTTAATTAATTGGATTAATATTATGGTATTTCTATTCCGAGAAAAACAAAACCCTTAGGGTTTCTGTCAAAAACATATGGCGCTGTACAACGTGACCGGTCGGGAGTAGGCTTCTAAGTTGCAAAGAAAAAGCCATATCTCAGACTGGCCAATAAAAATAAAAGATTAGGATGGGCAAAAGAACACAGACACTGGACAGAGGAACTCTGCCTATAAGGCCAGCATCCCGGAGTCACCTCTTCACTGTTGACGTTGAGACTGGTGTTTTGCAGGTACTATTTAATGAAGATGCCAGATGAGGACTTGTGAGGCATCTGTTACTCAAACTAGACACTCTAATGTACTTGTACTCTTGCTCAGTTGTGCACAGCCCCCCTCATCTTTATATTCCGGTTAGAACCAGTTTGCGCTGCTCTGTGAAGGGAGTAGAACACTCAGCGTTGTCTGAGATCTTCAGTTTCTTGGCAATTTCTCGCATGGAACAGCCTTAATTTCTCAGAACAAGAATAGACTGACGAGATTCAGAAGAAAGGTCTTTGTTTCTGGCCATTTTGAGCCTGTGATTGAACCCACAAATTCTGATGCTCCAGATACTCAACTAGTCTAATGAAGGACAGTTGTATTGCTACTTTAATTAGCACAACAGTTTTCAGCTGTGCTAACATAATTGCAAAAGGGTTTTCTAATGATCAATTAGCCTTTAAAATTATTAACTTGGATTAGCTAACACAATATGCCATTGGAACTCAGGAGTGATGGTTGCAGATAATGGGCCTCTGTACGCCTATGTAGATATTCCATTAAAAATCTGCCATTTGCATGCTGTGGAGAACATTCTGCTGCCTGCAACATCCTCCAGCATGACCGGTTTGGCGGTGGGTCAGTCATGGTGTGGGGTGGCATTTCTTTGGGGGGCCGCACAGCCCTCCATGTGCTCGCCAGAGGTAGCCTGACTGCCGTTAGGTACCGAGATGAGATCCTCATACCCCTTGTGAGACCATATGCTGGTGCGGTTGGCTCTGGGTTCCTCCTAATGCAAGACAATGCTAGACCTCATGTGGCTGGAATGTGTCAGCAGTTCCTGCAAGAGGAAGGCATTGATGATATGGACTGGCCCGCCCGTTCCCCAGACCTGAATCCAATTGAGCACATCTGGGACATCATGCTCCATCCACCAACGCCACGTTGCACCACAGACTGTCCAGGAGTTGGCGAATGCTTTAGTCCAGGTCTGGGAGGAGATCCCTCAGGAGACCATCCACCACCTCATCAGGAGCATGCCCAGGCATTGTAGGGAGGTCATACAGGCACGTGGAGGCCACACACACTACTGAGCCTCATTTTGACTTGTTTTAAGGACATTACATCAAAGTTGGATCAGCCTGTAGTGTGGTTTTCCACTTTAATCTTGAGTGTGACTCCAAATCCAGACCTCCATGGGTTGATAAATTTGATTTCCATTGATAATTTTTGTGTGATTTTGTGGTCAGCACATTCAACAATGTAAAGAAAAAAGTATTTAATAAGAATATTTAATTCATTCAGATCTAGGATGTGTTATTTTAGTGTTCCCTTTATTTTTTTGAGCAGTGTATAATTATAATGCAGGGTTAATAACAATAATAATAATCGTTGGATAACAGATTGGCTCTCGGAACTCATTAAGAGACGGCTTCTATCTTCAATATAATCATTCAGTCAGAAGGTTAAACCCTTAGATTTTAGGCCTGCGGTAAGTTATAATAATCAATGCTTTCTGGGAATGTTTAATCCAGCCGATGTGTCAGATTTTAAAAAGGCTTTACGGCAAAAGCACATCTTGCGATTATCTTAGGACAGTATACCCCGCATACAAAAGCATGAAAAACATATTTCAACCAGGCAGGTGCGACATAAAAGTCAGAAATAGCGATATAATAAATGCCTTACCTCTGATGATCTTCTTCTGTTGGCACTCCAAAAGGTCCCAGATACATCACAAATGGTCCTTTTCTCGATAGTGTCCTTCTTTATATCCATAAAAACTCAGTTTAGCTGGCGCGCTTCAGTCAATAATCCACCCAGTTTCCCTCCATCAAAATGCATACAAAATGAATCCCAAACGTTACTAATAAACTTTTCCAAACAAGTCAAACAATGTTTATAATCAAACCTTAGGTACCCTAATACGTAAATAAACTATAAAACTTAAAAGTCAGTGGAGTTAGACATTTTAAAATCAACCAATGTCAACCTTCATATACTTTATTATCCAAATGTTTAAAGTTCGTGTGGGCAACAGAGAGAATGCATTTGACTGTTTTTAATATTAGCCATCAACCAAAAACACAGCATCTGCCTTGGTAGAAATATATTATTGAAATAAAAATGTTTTGGTACTATTTCAAAATATATGTTTATTAGGCTTCTGTGCAGTGTCTTTAAATAGAATGCTCCCCTTCCCTTCTTTCCTACCCTTCTACTTGGCAAGAGTCTATTGTCTTGCTAATAGCCCATCATGGGCGGATGGCTTCTTTTGTATACCAATGTATTGAATGAATGTATTAATTACAGTAATTTACCATTCTCATTATCGGAGTGGAAACGTTGTTTGCAGAACTCTCTCAGTAAAATCTAATTTTAAAGACCTCTGGTGGTTACAGTCCTAACCCTGGAATGGGTAGCACCATAGAAAGAAGCTGGCTTGATGAAAACCATGTTCATTTCGTCTGCTCTCTTTGGTCTCTATGTCATTTTAAAATAGGCCATAAGTATTCAGCAGATCGCCGATTGTCCTCACTTTGATTATGCTGTAACAACATACTGTAGCACCCTGACCAGGGTGTCTATTAATTTAAGTGAGCAGATTAGTGCTTTCAGGAGGAATGGAAAAATGTGTGTCAATTCATAAACCATGTGCCATGGAATTGGTACATCGAAAATCTCTCCCAACTGTTTTGCAATCTATATGGCACAGCTGTCAATTTTTTGGTCCTAAAATGACACTGGTATATATTTTTATAAATCACAATTTTCTTTAACCAATTTTGATCTTTAATGCAGGGCTGACAGACAAGTTCCTTACTTTTCCCCCTTCCGCTTGATAAAGGTTTCAATTTATCATTTTATTTTTATTGTTTAGTATATTTTATTTTAACCACAATATTTGTTTATATTATTTATTCTGTCTTTTCTGGTGGATTAAACTGAAATTGCAACCAACTTTATTCGGCTTGTAACAATATTTTGGAGATTATTTTGTTTTCAAATAACCGAAAGTTTCAATCTGAATAACGGGAAAAAGGCCATTCTTCAACATGGGGTGAGACATTCTTACTAATTTGTAAATATAGCCAGTTTGTTTTGTAGAATTATTTATATCTGTTTTGAGAAGAAGAGAAACCAAAAGACCACTGCGCCAATTTTTCAAAAATCGTCAGTTCACATCTCAATTGAAATTCTCCCATTGTATTAACCCAAGTTCTCTCTTATCTCCAGGACCACCAACAGTTTTTTTGTTGTTGCCTGGTGCAGGAATCTAGTGCCAGAGAAGAGAGACTATTAGACTGAAAACGCCTTGTTCTAACTCCCCCTTGTGATAGTGTGATGCAATGACAGAATGCCACCATCTACCACTAACAGTCACGGCATAAGCTCGTAACTTTTAACCTCTCTGCGCACGGAACCCGGGAGCGGGATGAAATTCGACAACATACGGTGATCGCTACATAAATAGTCATATTAAACATTCATAAAAATACAAGTGTCTCACATGGGTCGAAAGCCTAGAAGCTTGCTAATCCAACTGCGTTGTCAGATTTAAAAAATAATTTACTGCGAAAGAATACGATGTGATTATCTGAGAATAGAGCCCCATAAAAAAAAAACTATTTCAACCAGCACCGGCGTAACAAAATCACAAACTGCAATAAAATAAATAGTTTACCTTACGTCAATCGTTTACCATTCGCCATTGAAGTTTCATACCGGAAGGAGCAACGCATGTTGCGCACAGCGTTGTTTTGGTAAAGCGCATATTCAGCTGTTTTTATATATCAATAGTATGGCGACTAAGTCAGGGAAAGCTAAATCTAAGTCTAGATATACAGATGTACACACAATTTAGAAGAAATTGATAGAGGACGATTCATTTAGAAATTCCCAAATGGAGGAATATTTTTTGGACTGGTAAGTTCTTCTCATGCAAATGCCGTTGTTTGAAATTAATAATATAAAATATTATTTGTGAAATGAAATAGCCTATTTGAGGCTGTTGAGGGGAGGGCAGGCCCACAACAATGGCCAAAGTGAAATGGAGACAGTAGATACAGCTGGTCTGTTGTAATATAATAAAGACAGTCGATCTAGCTGGTCGGTCATAATATAATAGAGACAGTAGATCTAGCTGAAATGCCATAATATAAATGAGACCGCAGATCTAGCAGGTCTATAATAATATATTCAACCTTATGTTCCCTGTACTCTATATATATATCTGTTTATTATTCCTGTTGATACAGGGCTCATATGTGAAACTATTCTAACTAAACATTTTCTTTCACAGTGACACTGACTCCAAATGGGAGCCCCCAGTGCCAAGGTGTCCATCCCTTGAAGCTGGTTCATCCAGCTCCTGCCACAAGTGGTGTTCATCTGCCCAAATGTATTTCTGCAGGCATGGATGTGCTATGGCACCTGGCATCAGCAGCATAATATTGTGTCGAGGACTGAGGGTCTTCCAAATATTGAAAGTGTTATTTTGTAAATGTATATATTTCTTTTCATGTTTTTTCTCCATTTATTGGAGGGGGTGTGTTAGAATACCATTTTGGTATTTTGTATATAGTTATTCCATTCAAAATGTATAACTTCACCAATTTGGCCACTTGGGTACATTTGGGCTACTTGTGTGGGACACCTGGGTCACTTCATGATAAATGTCATGTAGCACAATCATTTTGGAAGTTATCATTCTGAAACTTTGCACAAGTACTGTTGCCCTCTTATGTTTTCACTGAAATTGTCCCCATCATCCTATCTGAATGTTTGTTTTATCTTGTTCACTTTAAAGATGATGATACAACAATAAAAAGAAAAAACATATGTTTTTTTTTTATTGTATTATCTAAACCAGATCTATTGTGTTCTCCTACATTCAATTCACATTTACACAAACTTCAGAGTGTTTCCTTTCAAATGGTACCAAGAATATGCATATCCCTGGTTCTGTGCCTGAGCTACAGGCTGTTAGATTTGGGTATGTCTTCAGGCGGAAATTGAAAAAAGTAGGGGGGGAAGCTCTAAGAGGTTTTAAAGGAAGAACCACTTCATCATGTCATCATGTTGACACATACCCTTTCTGGAGTTAGAATAGTCTACAAATATGTAAGCAAGAGCACTTGAAAATATATAAAAAATTAAAAACAGAAATGTACACCCTTTGCTATAAGACTCGAAATTGAGCTCAGATGCATCCTGTTTCCATTGATCATTCTAAAGTTGTTTCTACAACTTGATTGGAGTCCAACAATGGTCAATTATATTGATTGGACATGATTTGGAAAGGCACACACCTGTCTATATAAAGTCTCACAGTTGACAGTGCATGTCAGAGCAAAAACCAAGCCATGAAGTGGAAGGAATTGTCCGTAGAGCTCTGAGACAGGATTGTGTCAAAGAACAGATCTGGGGAAGGGTACCAAAACATTTCTGCAGTATTGAAGGTCCCCAAGAAACAGTGGCCTCCATCATTCTTAAATGGAAGAACTTCCTAGAGCTGGCCATCCAGCCAAACTGAGCAATCGGGGGAGAAGGGCCTTGGTCAGGAAGATGACCAACAACCTGATGGTCACTCTGACAGAGCTCCAGAGTTCTTCTGTGGAGATGGGAGAATCTTACAGAAGGACAACCATCTATGCAGCACTCCACCAATCAGGCCTTTATGTAGAGTGGCCACTCCTCAATAAAAAGGCACATGACAGCACATTTGGAGTTTGACCACAAGGCATCTAAAGGACTCTCAGACCATGACAAACAAGATCCTCTGGTCTGATGAAACCAAGATTGACCACTTTGGCCTGAATGCCAAGTGTTATGTCTGGAGGAAACCTTGCACCATCCCTACGGTGAAGCATGGTGGTGGCAGCATCATGCTGTGGGGATGTTTTCAGTGGCAGGGACTGGGTCACTAGTCATGATCGAGGGGATGATGAACGGAGCAAATCAGAAAGAGATACAGTCTTTGATGAAAACCTGCTCCAGAGCGCTCAGACTGGGGCGAATGTTCACCTTCCAACAGGACAATGACCCCAAGCACACAGCCAAGACAAAGCAGGAGTGGCTTAGGAACAAGTCTCTGAATGTCCTTGAGTGGCTCAGCCAGAGCCCGGACTTGAACCCGATTGAACATCTCTGGAGAGACCTAAAAATAGCTGTTGCAGTGATGCTCCCCATCCAACCTGACAGAGCTTGAGAGGATCTGCAGAAATGAATGGGAGAAACTCCCCAAATACAGGTATGCCAAGCTTGTAGCGTCATACCCAAGAATACTCTAGGCTGTAATCGCTGCCTAAAGTGCTTTGAAAAAGTACTGAGAAAAGGGTCTGAATACTTATGGAAATGTGATATAACATTTGCTACAATTATGGGGTATTGTGGGGTATTGTGTTGATTAATGAGGGAAAAAACTATTTAATCCATTTTAGAATACGGCTATAGTGTAACAAAATGTGGAAAAAATGAAGGGGTCTGAATACTTTCAGCATGCACTTTAGATAACAATATTGACCCTTTTCGCACAGTGCACAGCATCTGCAGTTGGTTTCCCATGTAATACGATATGAGTGGGAGACTACCTAACACTCCACAATCTCCCTCAGCTGACTCCACTGACAAAGGCTGTTCCCTGTATGCTGGGAGCTAAAGCACAGATAAGGAAGGCCAGAGGTTTTTTGCCAGCTAGCCTATAGAATAGAGGAGGGCCAGAAACCATTGGGTTGCCGGTTCAAATCCCATGTCCGATATGGAATACCGGGTTCATATTAGGGGTGTAAACTTTTAAATGTTTAAGCGAAATTGAATCCCTCCACGAAGTTAAAATCAAAGTGCAGTTACAAAACTACCACCAACAGGTCCAACAACGCTGCAACGTTAGTAAGAGGGGATCTTACAAATTATGTGCCATGGATATAAAACGCTCTACATGTCATCGTCAAAAGTACAGGACAAGCACACTTGATTCAACCACAAAAATGTGTGCTGTTCGGTGTACTCAAGGACTGGACTTGGGAAACACTGCTATAAGGTACAGTATATAGGCATGATCACCAATTATCACGGAAGAAAGGTTGATAAACAAAAACAACTGTATGAGGATACTAAAAGAGGGCACTACAGTAGCCTAAATAATGTCTAGATATCTCTCTCTCACACCCACCCACACAGACAGAAGAAGAAAACACACACACACACACACACACACACACACACACACACACACACACACACACACACACACACACACACACACACACACACACACACACTGCACTATATCACCTTTACTGGACACACATCTGCACAGGATTATCAGATTAGTGATTGGAGATTTTGCATTCCTAACAGGGCTGTGGAGGCAAATTGGGACACTTTGGGTGGTGCCGTGTGTGTGTGTTTGTATGTGTGTGTTTTGTGTGCAATTATCATACGATGGGTATCAGTGCTTGCTTATGTGCTTTAGTCTTGCAGAGGATACCAAAACTTCTGTCGTTTTTCGATACTAGAAAATAAAAAAACAGTTCGGTACTCGAATTTGTATTACTTTCGACACTTATGTCAAATGTGTTTCACGGATCAAGCATGTCTATCAGCGCAGCCGAACACTTATTACAGCATTTACTTGGGTTGCAAAGTGTTGGAAACTTTCCGGTAAATTTCCAGAATTTTTCCGGAAATGTTCCATGGGAAGTTAAGCCCGGGACTTTTGGGAATTTTGTTAACTTTATAACAGTGAACCTGTTATAAAGGTATTGTGGTATATTTTGGTTAAACTCTCCCCAATTCAATGGAATTGCAACCCTCTGCATGCACAGTGCTTTCTTCCATCACATGTACAGCTGATTCTCAAGATCTTGCACACTAATGAGATGCTATTGAGCCCACACTACTACACTGTCTGAGCAAAGGACTACATGCTTTCTGGTAAGTTTTGATCACAATACTGGGAGGGGTGAATATATTTTATACGACATACATGATTTTTTGTTAACTAGTAAATAGTAGACAACAGCAAAGTGTGTTTAAATCATTTCTAACTTGTTAACAATTTCCTCAAGTTAGTTTTTTCTACCATGTGGATTTTAGCTTGCTTGAGCTAACTGAGGAGTATTAATTAACCTATTTCCATTCATGTTTCATTACAAAAAATGTATCTTACAAAGGAGTTGTTTAATCTAACTGCTTAACTATTTATCTGTTACATGGATTTTTTTTTTACTCACTTGTTTCTAATCTATACAGGAAAATGCCAGGGGCACTATCTGATGTGTGGAGCCATTTCACTGCAGCTAATGTAGAATGAAAAGCTGTGTACAGTGGGGCAAAAAAGTATTTAGTCAGCCACCAATTGTGCAAGTTCTCCCACTTAAAAAGATGAGAGAGGCCTGTAATTTTCATCATAGGTACACTTCAACTATGACAGACAAAATCAGAAAAAAAATCCAGAAAATCACATTGTATGATTTTTAATGAATTTATTTGAAATTATGGAGAAAGCAAATCATAGAGAAAGCAGACTGTATTGCAATCATCTCTGATGGGTCGTCGAATGTTCATTGGCAAGGAGTAGTTAACTACATCATCTCCACCCCTCATCCAGTATTCTACAAGAGCACAGACACAAGAGACAACAGACACACCGGTCTCTACATTGCACATGAGCTGAAGGCAGTCATCAATGACCTTGGACCACATAAGGTATTTGCACTGGTGACAGACAATGCTGTGAACATGAAGGCTACTTGGTCTAAAGTGGATGAGTCTTACCTATTGGATGTGCTGCTCTTGCATTGAATCTGATCCTCATGGCTATGAAAACAGTGGATACACTCTACAAGAGAGCCAAGGAAATGGTTAGGTATGTGAAGGGTCATCAAGTTATAGCAGCAATCTACCTCACCAAGACAAGTGAGAAGAATAAGAGCACCACATTGATGCTGCCCAGCATCCCTCGTTGGGGTGGTGTTGTCATCCTGTTTGAAAGTCTCCTGGAGGGGAAAGAGTCTCTCCAAGAAATGGCCATATCACAGTCTGCAGATACGGACAGCCCCATCAAGATGATCCTCCTGGATGATGTATTTTGGGAGAGAGTGGTAAGCAGCCTGAAACTCCTGAAACCTACATCAGTAGCCATTGCACGGATTGAGGGAGATAGTGCCATTCTGTCTGATGTTCAGATTCCGCTTGCAGATGTAAGAGAAGAAATCCGTACTGCCCTGCCCACTTCACTGTTGCTCCAAGCAGAGGAAACTGCAGTTCTGAAATACATCAAAAAGTGTGAAGACTTAAGCCTGAAGTCCATACACGCCGCAGCATACATGTTGGACTCCAAGTATCCTGGCAAGAGCATCCTGTCTGGTGCAGATGCATATGGTGTCATCACTACTGTGTCTCGCCACCTTGGCCTGGATGAATGCAAGGTTCTTGGCAGTCTGGTGAAGTACACTTCCATGCAAGGACATTTTGGATGGAGATGCAATATGGCAGTCGTGCCAACATATCTCATCAGCCACCTGGTGGAAGGGACTTTGTGGATCTAAGGCTGTTTTCCCTGCTGCCTCCATCACCCTCCAAATCCCACCAACATAGCCGCCTTAGAGCACAACTGGTCCTTGTTTGGGAACACACACACCAAAGCACATAACAGGCTGACCAATAAAGGGGTTGAAAGATTGGTGGCCATTCGGACAAATTTGAGGCTTTTTGAGCCTGACAACGAGCCATCCTCCACAAGTTTGGAAAGTGACAGTGAAGATGAGTTCTCAGAGTCTGATGTTCAAAAGGTGGACATTAAGGAGGTCCAGGGAGAAGACATGGAAGCCTGAGAGGAAGACAACAAAAGCTTTAGTTTCTAGACCATCATTTTACAGATGTATGTTTGTTGAAAACATTTTTGGGAGATGTGATGGATTATTGTGGATCATTCAATATTCCCTTTCTTCTTTTGTTCAATGAAATCATCTCGTGAAGAGTAAACGCATTTAAGTTCAATTTGTAGCAAAAAAATAAATAAATATTGGAAGGATTTAATAATTTGCAAGTATGTCTACTTATGATAAGATAAAAGGTTTATGTTTCTGTCTCCATATGATATGGTGAATATATTCAATGCAAAAAAACCATCTACATTTAAATGGTATTAATATGAATTTGCATATATTTCCGTTAATTCCTATATATTCCCGTTAATTCCCATATGTTCCCACAGAAAGTTTCCACCTCTGAATATTCCTCAAAATGTGCAACCCTAGCGTGTGCCATGCCTGGTCCACTTACTCATTGACAGCCTGCACTGGGAGTCTGGGCTGCATCATATTAGCTCCCCACTCATGCAGCACAGAAGTTAACACACTTGAATAATACAACACGGAATGTAGAGAAGTTGAAACTGTTAATTACTGTTCACAAAACAATGTCCACACAGGCTAGAACACTTTGCAACGCAAGAAGATACCGGTTGCTTCCAGCTTTGTAAGCAAACTTTCCTTGTTAGCTGACAGCTAAAGCTAACATCAATTCACTACCATAGTAGTTTGTTTGTGATACGCTACATATACTGATTTCAAAGATGTTTGCCACCTAAAAAATGTATAAAGAGTAGAATGGTCTCTCTCATGCCTCTCCCAAAGATTATCTTTTTTTCCCCGTGGTATCCTTTTGGTATCTATTATCATGATGGTATTGAGTATTGTGATTCTAAACCTCGTATCGAAGTGAAAATTCTGGTATCGTGACAACACTAATGTACTGACGCATTATTCATGGAACCCTGGAATGGTGAGGCCTTGTGCTGTTTTGGCATTTAAATCACGCTCTGCTCCCTCTAGTAAATTACATCTGTGTGGAGGTCGTGTCATTCTGACAGTCTTGAGAACCCTCAGCAGCAGATGTGATGGCTGGGGGATAGAGCCTCTCTCTCTCTCTCTCTCGCTCTCTCTCAATAGAGAATTTGGCCAGTGATGGTGTCTTGTGAAAGACTCACATACGGCCTTGTGTCAAATTAGTATAGTTGATTAGATCAGTGGTTCTAAATTCAACTTATTTAAAACAATAATAAGACTTACATAGTGTCCCCACACAATTACATAGTGAATGTGTAGGTTGTGTGGTCATCAACTGGGTTCATGTGGTCAGCAATTATCTGTCATTTTCCCATTTAGAGTTTCAAGAGATCCACAAGGTTAGTAGACTAAGAGCACATTATCATTTAAAGGAGTTGAAGTTGCAGGGGAGTTGCAGGGGAGAGGAAAGGGGTAAAAGGGGCCAATTGGAAGATTGGGATAATTAGGTATCCAGGGTACTATGGTGGCCCAGGTTCTAAATTTCCACTGACACAGTGTAAAGGGACTTATCTAGCCACATTATTGAGCATGCAAAACAGGCTTATAGAAAAGCATTGAACTAGCTGTAGGTTCTTTGTGTTTTCAAACACATCTAATTGTGTGTTTTGAGCCCCATGTAATTATGTGCTGCATGCATGTGGCCATGCAATAATTGTCTATAATTTTCCAATCCAGAGTCTGGGGAGGGAGTTTTGATAGAGCAGTGTTTTCCACAAATACATAGAGAAGCCAGCCAAATAGAAAAAGTAGCCAACCAGGCACCCCATGGCTACATTTTTTACCGAAGGAACTCTATTTTAGTGTCCTCTGGTAGAATATAATACCTTGATTCCACTTGAAATACACAGCAAAATTATTGAAAACTTTATAGAGTCCAGAGATTGAAGTCCCAGATCATAAAAAAATGTGTTGTGGTATTGTGTAGAAAGACATGAACTGACCATTTAAATTGCTGAAAATGTATGAATTCAGTGAATTGTTTGGATATTATATGGGTCTAGGCCTATATGATAAGGACTATTTTCTAAGTACAAGAACTTAAACTCTTTTAAAGTCTTATTTACAGTTTTACTGCAAGATATAAATTGCCACAATGATGTTTGTTCTTCAAATTATATATTTTATTAAAGCTGTAAAATATAACTTTTTGGCCGACCTACCCAAATTCACATAGGCATTTTAGTTATAGATCTGTCATTCTCATTGAAAGCAAGTATAAGAAGCGGTAAATCTGTTTAGTTTTTGCGTCTTTTACTTTCGGTTTTGTACAGCAGCTTCAAACAGTTGAACAATATTTTTTGGTTATTGAAAATATATTTCATAGATGTTTAGGTGGTACAATGATTATCTACACATTGCTTGTTTTGTCACAAATTAAAATTAGGTGAACTATTCGAATTTTTGCTATCAGGAAATGGAAAATAAATGATAGGTTTTGGATTTCCAGATTTCAGTTTTTCACAGTTTTTTCAGCTCTTAAAATCACACGTTTTATAGATTTTTTTTTTCTAAATCCAGCTCATAAAGTTACACATATATTGGCAGGAGCCACCAAATGTCATTTTTTGATGAGATGGACACTTACAAGTGAATGTGAACGAGAGATATTGTGGAAATTAACAAAGTTTTGACACATGCTTGTCTGAAGGAAGAACAATACTGACTCTGGAGCAGCATGTGTACACGCTGTACCTGCGTGGAGTCTAGAGTCGCTAGGGCAACGGGCCTGCCTGCTCTGCTCGGAGAAGAGGGGTGAGGAAAAGACGCAATGAAATCAAGATAGCAGTGGCAGCTGTACTAATAACTCATCCAAAGGGCTTTGACTTCTCAAACAAGCAGAAAGGTAACACAAAATGATTCCCCGTCACATTATTAATTGAGCCACTTACTTAGATAACTAGCAAGTTAAATTTAGGGGTCGCATTAATGCAGAATTCTGTGTTTTTCAAGCAATAAAAAAATATACACTGCATATGAAATATGTGACCAGATTCAGGAAACTAGGCATATATCGCAAGTCACGACTTCACGGGAGAGCCGCTTGAACGTAGTTTTTAAAATGTTTTATCATGATGCGTTTTTTTTGGCAGAAATGCCTTCTCGAACATTTGAACTTTCATGTGCTTTAATAACATAAGGCACATGATAAACATAATAACATAATAACATAATGTCATCTGTAAATACTAATAAAATTGTTAAAACATCGGCCAGTGTCAAGTGTGCGCTCCGAGAGCGAAATGAGATGGGTGGGGCTAAAGCTTAAGAGGGTGTGAATGATGCTGAATGGGTGTAGACAAAGAGGAACTCTTCACTAGATACCAAAACATTCAAAGGCCATTTTCTCAAAAGTGAGTTTACAAGTTATCAACTTGTTTCTCAAATGCATTGTATAATATACCATTTTGTAGCTCTGTGTCTCTACTTTTAACCAATGTAAAAAGCAGACAACACTGTGACTGATGTGTAGCTACTTTTCTCAGTGTAGCAAGCCTACTCTACATTATTTATATGATAACATTACAAATATGATGGCCATGCATAATTTCTGCAAAAAAAGACCTTGCTCTTTCATTGTACATTCATTTACTTGTGTGGCTACTAGATAATTAGTGTTGCACTTCTATTGTCATCTGATGAAAATGAAGCTGTTTCCTGACGAATGTGTTGCACTAATGTATTTTCTGTAAAAGAAAACTATAGTTGCACGTCCCTGATCACTATATTGAAGCAAAAAAACACAAGCCCTGTCAATACACAGCTGGACTCACCTGCCTCGGCTTTCTCCCGTTGTGCTATTTACAAACAAACACGCTACTGGCTGAACTGTTATGGGGAACTATTCTAAGCTTCATCATTTCAAATAATGTGACAGGTGAAATGAAGAACGCAATCTGCTTTATCGCCTAATGTATTGCACAAGTTTACTTGCACGTGTTTACTTAATAAGTAGCTACAAATATTAAAATGTATGGATAAACTTCAAAGAAATAGTTTAAACGGTATTGACAGTATTGAAAAACCATCCTGTGGCTATCTCTAAATACCCCGGTACACGGTGTTCAACCCAAGCCTAATTCTTTTCATGTCTTATGATAAACTTTAAAAAAGAACGGCTCAAAACAGCATTATTGTGTAATGAAACTATGAAAGTAATGCATGTAACCTGAGATCTGGTGTTTGGAGGGTGTTTGAATGTAAAACCCCAATGTAATTTTTATGATACACGGAAAGTTTTTTTAAAACTTAAAAAGTACTCTGAAACACCCAAAGAGGATCTTCAATCGGAATATTGGTGTTTTTAGGAGAGTGTTGTGAAAACACTTTTGGGGGTTTTCAGTACATGTAAAAGGCAGCACCAAAACATGATTTTTTTTCAGACTATCTCTAATACAATCAAATGGTTAAGTAATGAAAATGGTTGATAGGACTACATATTGATTGATGATAAGAAACTATGGAGACTTTTTAAAATGGAATTTCACTTTCATTTTTGTATTGCACAGATTAGAAACAGGAGGAGACAGAGAAAGGTTGAAAGTGGGCCAGGCAGAAGCTGAAATTGGACCCCCGTCATCTGGAGCAGTAAAATGGTACCTTTAATTGGAATTTTACACACTCAATCACACAGCCACGATTCTCAGGTGAATTGAAATTGACAACCAACATGTCCTTAGTAACAATTCATGCAAGTCCTTTCAATGATTTGTTAATTTCACTTGACCATATATTTTTTTCCAACTGCATATGTTTTTCAAAATGTTAGCCAAAGTGTACTTTATAAGAGGATGACCAAAGATAGAGAAAATTGAGTGATTTAACAAATTATAAGTCTGGTTTTAATCTCCCTGCACTTCCTATCTTGCTCTCTTTTTAGAAGTTTGTGAGTAATACAACATTTTTAGACTTTATTATTTTTTTCTACACATTGTTGTATGCATGTTTGAAGAAAGAAAAGTATACATTCTATAATACTATTAAGTAGCTTGTTGTGCCATGAGGTGTACGGACATCAAAACCATCAAATAAAATTATGTTCTATGATAAGACAACCCATTCCCACATTTCCATTTGGCAGAGACAAATACAGCATTTTGCAATGTTTCCTGGAAAACCTCAAGTTACTACTGGTGGATTGGGCTCTCATTGCTCAACAATGCCTGCCAATGATCAGATACATAAATCAATGAAAATACTGCAGAAGAAATTCTGCACTAGACAGGATGTGAAACACCATAATAGTGTTTAAAAGCTTTAGTGAGAGGAAAAAACACCAAAAGAGAAGGTATCTAATACTTGATTTAGAACTTAACATCACTAAACATCAAATGAATGTATTTTCGCCCTGGCAAGGTGTTACAACACACCGTCTCATGTTTCAGAACATCTCGGGATGATGTGTTTCAATACTCTAGCAAAGTTAAGGTTTTATCTCCTTCAAGCTGGCGGTAGCTCAATTGTCACTAGTTTTGGTGTTACAAAGCACTTCATTTTAACAGTGTACTAAGGTCAATACATTTTTTTTTAATTGTTGAATTCCGTTTTAACACCTACATTCCGTCAAGGCACCAATTATCATATTTGGACCAGAATGAGGCTCTCCACTACCTATTGTTCCAGTTTTCATAATTTATCTGCAGATAATCGCAAAAAAGGCTCCATAATGTAAACTAGTCAACACTTGCTGTTCAGTTGTCAATCAAGGGACAGTAAATAGACTTGACCTACTATGGTACTCGACTGCGTGGCTGGCTATGTGAAACACACAAAAGAAAATAAATGAATGTGTCAGAAAACAATAATTAATAATTAAGTCGTGGAGTTTGACTCATTGTTACTACTTACA
The DNA here is from genome assembly GCF_018296145.1 of Oncorhynchus tshawytscha. Classification (NCBI taxonomy): domain Eukaryota; kingdom Metazoa; phylum Chordata; class Actinopteri; order Salmoniformes; family Salmonidae; genus Oncorhynchus; species Oncorhynchus tshawytscha. Next base: position 16,677,792 of record NC_056453.1, on the reverse strand, counting down.
TTGCATGCCCACCCAACACGTGACGTCCACAGACAGCGAATTTTCGGCTACATCAGGTTTTTCCGTCATGGACTTTATTTCCCCCAAAATTGTCTTCCCGAAAACGGGGCTGTATTTAGTCCGTCCGTCCAAATATAGCCGAAGGTCAGCCTGATCAGCTTGAATCATTGAAATGCATGAGATCCACAAATACAAAAAGTTTGATAATTTATTTTGATATACACAATATAATAAAAGATATTGATTAAAAATTTAAAAAATTCTAATAGCTTGTTAGATGTTCTGATATAGACAGAATGACTGAAAATTAACTGTAAGTTCAAATCATTAGTTTACACAACAGAATTTATTACAATTTATAACCATCATCCCTTGAAAATGGGAGAGGCAGAACGAACAAGTCATTCACCCACCATTTGCTCCTCAAGACGGTAACACAAGGACACAGATAATTGTAAGCATCAACATTTCTGAAAACCTTTGATTTGATAATTTGATAAGGTTGTTATATTAATTATCAGTTTCTGTTAATGTGGCAAACTATTATTTTCTCTAGGCTAACGTTAGCAACACTGCCTGGATACTTGCATGCTAGCTAGCTAACATTAAGACAAATTTAGTTGCTAGCTAGATAGTACAAGGCAGGAAAAGCAAGGCTAACCGATTCAATGGTTGTACTAACTGTTAGCTAGCTTACTGTATCGGTCTATCTATCTATGGTTAGCTATGTTTGCTGGTAACGGGTGTGGAGTCGTTGTTTTTTGACAGGAACATTTTTAAATTAGCTAGCTAGAGTCTAACATCAACGTTACTCTTTGAGTACCTGCAACTGCTAGTTAGCTAGTTAGGCGTGAAGCTGGTTGGTTTGCTAACTAACTGTAGTATGAGTTAACCAACTTTAGCTACTTAGCTATCTAGCTAGCTAAGAACATTAGCTCATAGGAGAGAGGGCAATGATATGTTATAAATAAGACAGGAGAATGAGTAGAAAATGCATTGACCAAAATTAACTTGCTAAGAAGCCTGTCAAAATCTAGTTCAAACTTGTCAAAATGTAATTCAAACTTGATCTCATTATATTTATTACTACAGTATGTTTACTATTTATCTTTATTAACTTTTTTTGCAGAAAATGAAAAAAAGTGTGAAGATTATAATTACACATCCACAACTAATCAAGACCAGAGCAGTTTCCATGAATAATGTCAGTAAGTGGATTGTTCCACGGAATGTGTGCCTTTTGATTCCCTCTGATATTGTATGAAAAACTATGGGTTTTGATGTGCATCTAATGACATTCCATGCATGATTTACTGTGTGTCATGTGCTTAAATGTTTGTTGCAGGACTATCCAGTTCACCTGGGCTGTACCAAAAAAGGCAGAAAAGCCGGTCTTATTCTCTCTCTACCCCAGCCCAGGATGAATTTAATGGGGACACGCCTGGATGGAGTAACAGAAACTGAAGAGTCAGTGGGAAATGTCAAACCTTTCACAGGGTAGTATAGATGGGATTTTCCTTTTTGTATCAGGCATCTCTGTGTCACACCCTGATCTGTTTGGAAAATAACTACGATGTGGGGAATCATGAGCTTCTCGTGGTGAAGATGGTGTTGGAGGAATGGAGGCACTAGCTAAAGGGGGTGGATCATCCATTCATCGTGTGGACCAACCACAATAACCTGGAGTATATCCGCATCGCCAAACGCCTCAACTACAGGCAAGCCAGATGGGCCCTGCTGTTCACACAGTTAAACTTCTCCCTCTCGTACTGGCCGGGATCAAAGAATGTCAAGCCGGATGCACTGTCCCGCCGCTATAGCCCCTGGGTACCACGCCGGAGCCCGAGACCATCCTTCCCGAATGGTGCCGGCACTCAACTGGGTTATAGGGAAACAGGTCCGGGAGGCGCAGTGGTCCCAGCTGAACCCAGGGGGGCCCTGATAATCGGATGTTTGTGCCTGACGCTGCCTGCCCTGCGGTCCTGGAGTGGGCCCATTACTCCAGGCTTGCCTGCCATCCGGGCTCCCGTCAGACCCTGGCCTCCGTGTGACAACTCTTTTGGTGGCCTACGATGGTTCCAGATGTCGCCATGTTTGTCTCCGCCTGCATGGCCTATGCTCAGAATAAGACTCTTCTGCAACCACTGCCTGTCCCTCACCGTACCTGGTCCCAAATATCCTAGGATTTCATCACAGGTCTCCCCCCACCTGAGGACAACACTGCCATCCTGACTATGGTCGACTGGTTTTCCAAGGCCGCTCACTTCATTCCTCTCCCCCAAACTACCCTCGGCCACGGAAACGACCCAGCTCATGGTGCAGCACGTCTTCCAGATCCATGGACTGCCCGTGGACATGGTCTCCGACCGGGGCTCCCAGTTCTCGTCCTGGTTCTGGAAGACGTTCTGCACCCTCATTGGGTCATCGGCCAGCCTGTCTCCTGGGTTCCACCCCCAGTCCAATGGCCAGTCAGAGCGAGCCAACCAAGATCTTGAGACTACTCTGCGCTACCTGGTCTCCACCAACCCACCCTCCTGGAGCCAGAAGCTGGTGCGGGTCGAATACGCCCACAACACCCTTCCCTGCTCTGCCAAGGGCCTATCTCTGCTCTTCCAAGAGCAGGGGGAAGAGGTTGGCGTCCCTTCTGCACAGATGTTTATCTGTACCTTCTGCCCCCGGTTTATCGTCCCATTTCCCATCTCCAAGATTATTAGCCCCTCTGCTGTTCATCTTCTGTTGCCCCGTACCCTTCGCTTACATGCCACCTTTCATGTGTCCAGAGTCACAGCCCTTTGTCTCCTGTTTATAATAAACATTGTTACTTTGACAGTCTGCATCTGGGTCTTACCTAGATCCCTGATATTCTGCCTATCGGGATTATTATTCACACATGATATACAGTACATATACAGTTGAAGTCGGAAGTTTACATACACTGAGGTTGGAATCATTAAAACTCGCTTTTCAACCACTCCATAACTTTCTTGTTAGCAAACTATAGTTTTGGCAAGTTGGTTAGGACATCTACTTTGTGCATAACATAAGTCATTTTCCAACAATTCTTTACAGACAGATTATTTCACTGGTGGGTCAGAAGTTTACATACACTGAGTTGACTGTACCTTTAAACAGCTTGTAAAATTCCAGAAAATGATGTCATGGCTTTAGAAGCTTCTTTTAGGCTAATTGACATAATTTGAGTCAATTGGAGGTGTACCTGTGGGTGTATTTCAAGGCCTACCTTCAATCGCAGTGCCTCTTTGTTTGACATCATGGAAAAATCAAAATAAATTAGCCAAGACCTCAGAAAAAATATTATAGACCTCCACAAGTCTGGTTCAATTTTTGGGAGCAATTTCCAAACGCCTGAAGGTACCATGTTCATCTGTACAAACAATAGTACGCAAGTATAAACACCATGGGACCACGTAGCCATCATACCGCTCAGGAAGGAGATGCGTTCTGTCTCCTAGAGATGAACGTACTTTGGTGTGAAAAGTGCAAATCAATCAAAGAATAACAGCAAAGGACCTTGTGAAGAGGCTGGAGGAAACTATATCTATATCCACAGTAAAACGAGTCCTATATCGACATAACCAGAAAGGCCGCTAAGAAAGCAAGAATCCACAGCTCCAAAACCGGCAGAAAAAAACAGACTGGTTTGCAACTGCACATGGGGACAAAGATGGTACTTTTTGGAGAAATGTCCTCTGTTCTGATGAAACAAAATAGAACAGTTTGGCCATAATGACCATCGTTATGTTTGGAGGAAAAGGGGGGAGGCTTACAAGCCGAAGAACATCATCCCAATCGTGAAGCACGGGGGTGGCAGCATCATGTTGTGGGGGTGCTTTGCTACAGGAGGGTCTGGTGCACTTCACAAAATAGATGGCTCCATGAGGGATATATTGAAGCAACATCTCAAGACATCAGTCAGGAAGTTAAAGCTTGGTCGCAAATGGGTCTTACAAATGGACAATGACCCCAAGCATACTTCCAAAGTTGTGGCAAAATGGCTTAAGGACAACAAGTCCAGGTATTGGAGTGGCCATCACAAAGCCCTGACCTCAATCCTATAGAGCATGTGTAGGCAGACATGAAAAAGCGTGTGCGAGCAAGGAGGCCAAATGGGCCAAAATTTAGAGTTCGACCGATTAATCGGAATGGCCGATTAATTAGGGCAGATTTCAAGTTCATAACAATCGGTAATCTGCATTTTTGGATACCGATCAGGGCCGATTACATTGCACTCCACAAGGAGACTGCGTGGCAGGCTGACTACCTGTTATGCGAGTGCAGCAAGGAGCCACGGTAAGGTGCTAGCTAGCATTAAACATATCTTATAAAAACAATTAATCTTAACATAATCACTAGTTAACTACACATGGTTGATGGTATTACTAGTTTATGTAGGTTGTTCTGCGTTGCATATAATCTATGCGGTTCCTGTTAATTTATCATTGAATCATAGCCTACTTTGCCAAACGGGTGATTTAACAAGCGCATTTGCGAAAAAAGCACTGTCGTTGCACCAATGTGTACCTAACCATAAACATCAATGCCTTTTTAAAAATCTATACACAAGTATATATTTTTAAACCTGCATATTTAGTTCGTATTTCCTACTGACATGAATTTATTTTAATTAGGGAAATTGTGTCACTTCTCTTGCGTTCTGTGCAACAGAGTCAGGGTATATACAGCAGTTTGGGCCGCCTGGCTCGTTGCGAACTGTGTGAAGACTATTTCTTCCTAACAAAGACAGCCAACTTCGCCAAACGAAAACGGGGGGGTTGATTTAACAAAGTGCCTTTGCGAAAAAAACACAATCGTTGCACAAATGTACCTAACCATAAACATCAATTCCTTTCTTAAAATCAATACACAGAAGTATATATTTTTAAATCTGCATATTTAGTTAAAAGAAATTCATGTTAGCAGATAATATTAAACTAGGGAAATTGTGTCACTTCTCTTGCGTTCATTGCACGTAGAGTCAGGGTATATGCAACAGTTTGGGCCGCCTGGCTCTTGCGAACTAATTTGCCAGAATTTTACGTAATTATGACACATTGAAGATTGTACAATGTAACAGCAATATTTAGACTTATGGATGCCATCCGTTAGATAACATACAGAACGGTTCCGTATTTCACTGAAAGAATAAATGTTTTGTTTTCAAAATGATATTTTCCAGATTTTACCATATTAATGACCTAAGGCTCGTATTTCTGTGTGTTATTATATTATAATTAAGTCTATGATTTGATAGAGCAGTCTGACTGAGCGGTGGTAGGCAGCAGCGGGCTCGTAAGCATTTATTCAAACAGCACTTTCCTGCGTTTGCCAGCAGCTCTTCACAATGCTTCAAGCATTGCGCTGTTTATGACTTCAAGCCTATCAACTCCCGAGATTAGGCTGGCAATACTAAAGTACCTATTAGAACATTCAATAGTCAAAGGTATATGACATACAAATGGTATAGAGAGAAATAGTCCTATAATAACTACAACCTAAAACTTCTTACCTGGGAATATTGAAGACTCATGTTAAAAGGAACCACCAGCTTTCTATGTTCTCATGTTCTGAGCAAGGAACTTAAACGTTAGCTTTTTTACATGGCACATATTGCACTTTTACTTTCTGCTCCAACACTTTGTTTTTGCATTATTTATGCCAAATTGAACATGTTTCTTTATTTATTTGAGACTAAATTGATTTTATTGATGTATTATATTAAGTTAAAATAAGTGTTCATTCAGTAATGTTGTAATTGTCATTATTATTACAAACATATATATAAAAATTGGTTGATTAATTGTTATCGGCTTTTTTTGGTCCTCCAATAATCGGTATCGATATCGGCATTGAAAAATCATAATCGGTCGACCTCTACCAAAATTCACACTGCTTATTGTGGGAAGCTTGTGGAAGGCTACCTGAAACGTTTGACCCAAGTTAAACAATTCAAGGCAATGCTACCAAATACTAATTGAGTGCATGTAAACTTCTGACCCACTGGGAATGTGATAGAAAGAAAGAAAAGCTGAAATAAATAATTCTCTCTACTATTATTCTGACATTTCACATTCTTAAAATAAAGTGGTGATCTTAACTGACCTAAGAAAGGACATTTTTGTTAAACTGAGTTTAAATGTATTTGGCTAAGGTGTATGTAAACTTCTGACTTCAACTCAACATTTTCCTATCCAAATCCTTGCATTTAAGTTGCCCTGAACACACCCAAATTGGGTTTTTATTTGTGCTTCAGGGCAATCCAGGGATTCAGCTGGCTGTTCTAGATGCTCTCCTTCCCCATCTCACTTCACACACAGTGGGTCAAGAGTACAGCTTGCCAGACAAGTAGATAAATCTTAATCAGCTAACCTGTCAACTACTAAAAAAGGTTTATTCATCTGGTTTAAATGTTTGTTGCAGGACTATCAACAACTTCACCTAGGCAGTCCCAAAAAAGACAGCGAAACCGCTCTCGTTCTTCCTCCTCTATCGATGTTGTAGTTGGTAAGAGACAATCGTTAAGTCATCAAAAGTGTAGTCCACCTACAGATAAGAAAATGTTTAGATAATGCTTGTGTTTCAGGACCATCCAACAGTTGGGCCATGAGTCGATCCAGCAGACACAGCAGCTCTAGCCCCTCTCATTCTCCATCTACCCATTTTCGGGATGTAGTTGGTAAGAGACGATTGTTAAGTAATCTAAAGTGTAGTCCACCTACAGACAGAAAAAGGTCTAGATAATGCTTGTGTTTCAGGACCATCCAACAGTTTGGCCATGAGTCGATCCAGCGGACACAGCAGCTCGAACTACCCCTCTGCCATTTGGTGTACCTGTTTGCTATCTGGACCAAACACAGATTGGGTTTTTATTTGTGTTTCAGGGCAATTCAGGAATTCAGCTGGCTGTTCCCGATGATCTCCTTCCCCAACTCACTTCACACACGGTGGGTCAAGAGTACAGCTTGGCTTACGAGTCCAGAAATCTTAATCAGGTAACTGGTCAAGTCCTTAAGGTTTATTCATTGGTTTTGAATGTTGCAGAATCATCCAGGGCTTCTACTAGCCAGTCCCACCTCCAGAGCACAGACATTCTCCATATCCATCCTGTTACTCTACCAGACAAGGTGGACGCAGTTATGTAGTAACTAAAGAGCACACACAGACAACATGCACACGACGGGGACACGCTCGCTCATCAGTGCTAGTTTACTTACAATGAGCAGAAATTATACACATCATGTTCCGTCTTGGTAACTGAAGGTTAAAACCATCCTTAAAATATGTATTGTAGTGTGTATGTTTAAAGAAAGTAGCTTTTTACCTCTGGGTTGACACTGAGTTGGCTTTGAATTTTGCAGATTCATCCAGGGCTTCTACTTGCCAGTCCCAACGGATCCAAGAGCATCGCAGCTCTCACCCTCCCATTCCCTGCGCTAGACCACAGATGTTGTCCATGAATAATGCCAATAAGTGGATTGTTCCACGAAATGTGTGCCTTTTGATTCTCTCTGATACTTCATGTAGAAATGATGCACCAATTCAAAAGGCAGCTATTTTGTGGAATGACTATAATTTACTACAAAATTGAAACTTGTGTTAAAGTTAAACACTGATTCCATTAGAATATAGAATATTATTGAAACGATGGACTATATGTATTATTGCAAGCAAAACGTCACTTTTATTTGCAATCACAATCTTGTCTGTCAGGATCCTCTTGCGTGTGACAACCCCATATTTCTACAGTGTCAACAAAATATTCTCATTTCAGAAGTGTGTCCTCACTAAAACGGTGGAGATATTGGAGGAGGCGAAATGTGTTGGGAGATCAGAGCCCCAAGACACTTTGAGTTCCATGTCAAGAGAATGGAGACGGAGCAAGACTTTGAGCAACTAGAGAAGCAGCTCCAAATTGTGCATGTACAGAATCTGACGGTGAAATTGAATTTATTTTGACATTTCAGTTACACTGTAGATTTAGTCAGCATTTTTTCACACTACTAAAGTGATACAATTAGTTAATTCCACTCTTACAAGCAATGCCTGTAGAATATGTTTTTTTTTTTAAATTAGTCATACTGAGACAGTGTATTACTGCATGACTTCCGGTGTTTCAAACAAAGTCTCTTGACACAGATTGCAAGGTTAAGCAAAATTGGTGGTAAGGACAAAGGACTGTGCCAACAAGGTCATGGACAGGTATGTCATATCTCTAGAATGGATCCAATAAGAAAGTAATTTTAAAGGTATCATTAGTGATACAAACTGTCTCCAACAAAGACAGTAAACCCAAAAGCCGTATCTCCTCAGCAGTTTGAAAGTGTTCAATTCACATAGTACATCCTATGTGTGCTTGACGTTCAGGCTCTTTACCAATGGCCTGATGTCCTTGTTCAACTTCAACGGCCATCACGCAAAGTGGAGATTAGGATACACAACTGTGTACTCGGTTGTCAACCGTATCTACAAACATGTCATTATTCTGTAGTATATTTTGTATGAATAACTGGATGGTTTGAGCCCTGAAAGCTGATTGGCTAACAGCCATGGTATATCTAAGCAATAATGCATGAGAGCCCATGTGTTATGATGATATTTTTATCATGGCTGTGAGTGTCATAGCCATAAAAGCAAAGTCCTCTGGGTTTTGTGGTGCCGTAACCACACAATACATGGCTACAGTCTGTATACAGGCACGCTGAGTTGCGTTGTGCATAAGAAAAGCCTTTACTACACCCACCCATTACTTAAAGGGTCACTAACGTCACACAATCAAAATGACCTGCTCTGTCTGTTTTAATAGGCTAGATTCTTATTTTGTCTTCTAAACTAATTATTAATTTGCATGGTGGTACTTTGTGTGGTCCCTTTTTGAAAAGAATGGTTTTAGGAGCTTGGCAATTTTGAATGAGGTCATCATGTGACCTTAATAACCTTTTAACCTATTGGCGCTCATGTTCTAAAAATGTATAATGATCCGCCCAACGTGACATTTTCTGAAATTCTGTTAAAAAAAAATTGTTTTGCTATGATGTAGCCCTAATAAATGCTTTACCATTTTTTTTTCTCGTTAGAGCAGATTCTCTAGTATGTCATTGTGCTGGTTTTGTTTAGCTTTCTGACCTGTTATCAATTAGACCTTATTATTACTTAATAATCACACAGCCTACTAGTCATGCATTTAAATGCAGTCAAGCATCCTCTTGAATAATTAGCCTACAGTATACAATGGCCTTAATAATAATAATAATAATAATAAAGGCTTTATCATTTTTTTCATTAGTACAGATCAACTCTCTGTTACACCTATACATTATTTTGTGTTGTTTTCACTGTACCAAGCGATCAGAAAAATATCTATAGTACTTGTTTGGCTCTTGTTTGGCTCATGCCAAGCTCAAGTCAAATGTCTTCCATACATTTGACATTTCCTTTGTCTCCTGAGCAACCAGTCGGCTAAACATTCCCCCATTTCAAGTTGATCTTTTAAAAACTTGTGGTCTCCTGACAAATATATTAGGCTACAGTGTTCAGAGTTTACCAATGAATGTGATTATAATAGTCTATTAGGGAGGAGGGAAAGAGACACCTTGCGCCATTCAAACAGGCCCTCGTCTTTTCTACACTGCGTGCATGTTTGAGCCCGGCCCTAATCAATTGTTAGCCCCTGAGAAGGACAATTTTAACCAAACCTATCTTGTAAATTGCTTTTTGTCTTTGATAGACATGGAAAAGCAAACACATTTATCCACATTTACCCACAAATTATTCTGAATAACTGTAATAAATTATCATTATTACTGCACATCACAAAATAGCCGCCATTGGTTAGTGATAAACCGGTGGTTTGAGCCCTGAATGCTGATTAAAGTGCCGTGGGGAACCTGTAAGATGCTCCATACCCATTAGTCTTTTCTATAACTCAGCTGCAGTCAAGAAATGGAACAGCAAGGCCACTGCCCATGATGTTCAGAGAGCTGTGACAGACTACCTCAAGCATGCTCCTGGTAGAGCCAGGGGTGGTGGTTTCCACGTCACCACCACACAGGGCCGTTGCTAACGCAACAAAATATGTCTATCATTTTGACTGATAATTATTCAATGAATATAATTAATTACATTCATTTGAACTTAACTGCATTTTGTCTGTTATCACTGCACTAGATAGTGTTCTTTGACTGAATATTTTGTGAAAATACTGGAGTAATGTAGTGAGTAGTGTGATTGTTAATTTTTTTTAAGTAACAGACCATGTTTTGGTTGCTGCATTCACAGTGCAATCCGTTTTGTCACCAAAGCCCCATATACTACCCACCATTGCGACCTGTACGCTCTCGTTGGCTGGCCCTCGCTTCATACTCGTCGCCAAACCCACTGGCTCCATGTCATCTATAAGACCCTGCTAGGTAAAGTCCCCCCTTATCTCAGCTCGCTGGTCACCATAGCATCTCCCACCTGTAGCACACGCTCCAGCAGGTATATCTCTCTAGTCACCCCCAAAACCAATTCTTTCTTTGGCCGCCTCTCCTTCCAGTTCTCTGCTGCCAATGACTGGAACGAACGACAAAAATCTCTGAAACGGGAAACACTTATCTCCCTCACTAGCTTTAAGCACCAACTGTCAGAGCAGCTCACAGATTACTGCACCTGTACATAGCCCACCTATAATTTAGCCCAAACAACTACCTCTTTCCCAACTGTATTTAATTTTTATTTATTTATTTATTTTGCTCCTTTGCACCCCATTATTTTTATTTCTACTTTGCACATTCTTCCATTGCAAAACTACCATTCCAGTGTTTTACTTGCTATATTGTATTTACTTTGCCACCGTGGCCTTTTTTGCCTTTACCTCCCTTCTCATCTCATTTGCTCACATTGTATATAGACTTGTTTATACTGTATGTTTGTTTTACTCCATGTGTAACTCTGTGTCGTTGTATCTGTCGAACTGCTTTGCTTTATCTTGGCCAGGTCGCAATTGTAAATGAGAACTTGTTCTCAACTTGCCTACCTGGTTAAATAAAGGTAAAATAAATAAATTAAATAAAATCCATGTGTATAGGCTACAAGTACATACTTTTCAACGACATGAAAAAGACGTATTTTCAACAATGTGAAACATATGAAAAAGACGTCTTTTCAACTTTCACTTTCAACCAAAACCGAACGTACATTAGCCGTCGGGCATAGTCGTCTTTTCAACGTCTTTATAACGACAGTTTGCTGGGTGGGTGGGACGTGCAAAGTTCACAAGCATCATGCTCTCATCCTCCATGCAAAGAAATTCGACTGCAACCAGAGACCTGTATATGATGTAGAGATGCTCATGTCTCTGCCCTGACAATGGGGGATGTTTTCCTAAAGGCGGGAGGCAGGCGACAAGCTTAGGCCGAAAATAAGCCCATGGATACTCATCGGGTTTATTTTGGACAGATTTGGGGCGAGAGGGATACCTCTACCTTTCCCTCCTCCTCTCTGCAGTGTTTCCCTGTCATTGCTCACTTTGTAACTGACAGGCGCCTATGCTATCACTAGATCGCTACAAGATGCATATCATTCATCCTAGCAGTAGAGGGCTCGATGGACTAGCGAATTGAAACTTTGAAATTAAAAGTAGCCTTGTTAATATAAAGTGGGAAATGTATCTGGCTGATAATGAGTCTGTAACCGGCTGATTCGACAACAGCCAGAGCTAATAGAAAACGCTGCCACAGTAAGCCATTGACCCATCTAAAAATGTTTTGACATGGGTATTCTATTCAGATTATGTCCTGGATCACTGTATTGACCCAGGGGTGTGCTTATCCTTAGGCCAACTGATGATAGATATACTTGATCTGGTGTCTGCAAAACTCAGACAGGCAGCGGCATGAAGGGGAGATTCAGTGATGACACATTGACTACTAGCGTGTTCAAAAGACAAGAGGAAAACAAAGTAGCCAATGATTGCATTGGAAATGGCAACTTTCACACTTCCATCAAGACACAGCTGATATGGGATCATGCAAAAGAACAGAGGTGCTTCAGGGAATTATGGTCATGTGATGAGTAAGCTTGCCTGAGAGGTCCCAGAGAGAAATGCTAAGCTTCAACCCAGGTTTTTTTACCCAAAAAGTAATTGAGACTAATAACTGCCAATAGAAGCGCAGTCCTTTTAGGAAGGAATGGATGGGGCCGGGGGCATTAGTAGAGAGGAGAACCATTGGATTTGATTCCAGAGACCTGTGTGTGCAATATTAAGAGTTGATGCTGCAGTTTAATCTATGTGTTCAATCTCAGCAAAACCTCACCATGACCAGCTCTCACTCACTCTGTTGGGAGACGTAGGGGTTTTGAGCTGGTTGACGTTTACACGAACAGCCCTATTCCCACTACGAGATATAAAGGAGAGTCTGGGGAGCGGTGTGGCGAAAGAGAATTCTACTTTTCAATTCACATTACATCCTTGCCTTACCTTTCGTTGAGAATGGCAATGTGATAGGTGAGCGTAAATATCACAGTAGCCACAAGCCAGTAACCCCAAACTATTCAATAATTACGGAACTTTTCTTCCAAAACATATTAGACTTTTGAATACTGCAACCAAACCATATTACACTCTTGAATAATGCAACAATTCACAAGCATGTATGTGCAGATAATTAAAGGGTTTATTGTAGGCTACACTCAATACATTTGAGCTTCAAGACGAAAGCACAGAGATACTATAAAATGAACAATTAACCCTCTAATACGAATATAAAAGTAAAGTAGGCCTACCTTACAACAAACCAGGCTTCATTTAAAAAAAAATCAATATCGTGCAAATCATTACATGTTGTAAAAGCAAATTGCGACTGAAAACGTGGGTCATTTTTACCCACAGCCATGAGGCTTTTTAATGAGTATGATGGATTAACTGCCTTATGAGGTCTTTCTATTGGAAAATGTTGTTTCCTGTTTTCCCCAGAGTAGGATAGAAAACAGCACTTGAATCAGACTATTATTTTAGGGATACTATGTTTGGTGCATGTGGCTTTGTCTTAATGTGTATTCTTTTTTTATCTTTTTTCTTTTTAAATCATGTGCTGGTCATCGTTGGGGCGGCAGAGTAGCCTAGTGGTTACAGCGGTGGACTAGTAACCGGAAGGTTGCAAGTTCAAACCCCCGAGCTGACAAGGTACAAATCTGTCGTTCTGCCCCTGAACAGGCAGTTAACCCACTGTTCCCAGGTCGTCATTGTAAATAAGAATTTGTTCTTAACTGACTTGCTTGGTTAAATTAAAAAAGGTTGTGTGTTCTGTCATTGTAAATCATTGATGATGCATGCTGTGATAAAACCATTTCCCAAATTGGGATAAATAATATAATACTCTACTCTATTCTAGAAGTGAATTCACCATGACGAGCAGTTTTACATGGACGCCCATACCCGCCACCAAAATTAATTTGTCAACATGAACAATTAGTCTGTGTTTCAGTCTGATCAACTGTAGCCTACAGATAACAACCAAAGCTGCAGGTAGCCTAGAGAAACCTATGCGCTCTGATCCCATCTAGGCCTGGCCAGGAAAATGTAAAGTAATGCACAGTGCATTCAGGTATGCACAGTGCATTCGGAAAGTATTCAGACCTCTTTCCTTTTTCTACATTTTGTCACTTTACAGCCTTATTCTAAAATGTATCAAATATATTTTCACTCATTAACCTACACACAATACCCCATAATGACAAAGCAAAAACTGTTTTCTAGAAATGTTTGCATTTCTTATTTACATAACTATTCAGACCCTTTGCTATGAGACTCAAAATTGAGCTCAGGTGCATTCTGTTTCCATTGATCATCCTTGAGATGTTTCTACAACTTGATTAGAGTCCACCTGTGGTAAATTCAATTGATTAGACGTGATTTGGAAAGAAACACACCTGTCTATATAAGATCCCACAGTTGTCAGAGCAAAAACCAAGCAATGAGATCGGAGGAATTGTCCATAGAGCGCCGAGACAGGACTTTGTTGAGGCACAGATCTGGGGAAGGGTACCAAAATATTTCTGCAGCATTGAAGGTCCCCAAGAACACAGTGGCCTCCATCATTCTTAAATGGAAGAAGTTTGGAACCACCAAGACTCTTCCTAGAGCTGGCTGCCCGGCCAAACTGAGCAATCACGGGGTGAACGGTCTTGGTCAGGGAGGTGACCAAGAACCCGATGGTCAATCTCTGACAGAGATCCAGAGTTCCTCTGTGGAGATCGGAGAACCTTCCAGAAGGACAACCATCTCTGCGGAACTCCACCAATCAGGCATTATGGTAGAGTGACCAGATGGAAGCCACACCTCAGTAAAAGGCACATGACAGCCCGCTTGGAGTTTGCCAAAAGGCACGTAAAGGACTATCACACCATGAGAAACAAGATTCTCTGGTCTGATGAAACCAAGATTGAACTCTTTGGTCTGAATACCAAGCGTCACGTCTGGAGGAAACCTGGCACCATCCCTACGGTGAAGCATGTTAGTGGCAGCATCATGCTGTGGGATGTTTTTCAGAGACCTGAAAATAGCTGTGCAGTGACACTCCCCATCCAACCTGATATAGCTTGAGAGGATCTGCAGAGAAGAATGGGAGAAACTTCCCAAATACAGGTGTGCCAAGCTTGTAGTGTCATACCCAAGAAGACTCAATGCTGTAATCGCTGCTGAAGGTGCTTCAACAAAATACTGAGTAAAGGGCCTGAATACTTATGGAAATGTGTTATTTCAGTTTTGTATTTTTTTAAATAAATTTGCACGTTAAAAATATAACCTGTTTTTGCTTTGTCAGGGGTATTGTGTGTAGATTGATGAGGATAAATACAAAATAATGCATTTTTGTCACGCCCTGGTCTAAGTATTTTGTGTTTTTCTTGATGTATTGGGTCAGGCCAGGGTGTGGCATGGGGTTTTTGTATTGTGGTGTGTTTTGTCTTGGGGTTTTGGTGTGTATGTATTGGGATTGTAGCTAGTGGGGTTATCTAGCAAGGTCTATGGTTGTCTGGAGTGGTTCTCAATCAGAGGCAGGTGTTTATCGTTGTCTCTGATTGGGAACCATATTTAGGCAGCCATATTCTTTGAGTTTGTCGTGGGTGATTGTCCTTAGTGTCCTTGATCCGTTCTATGTGTTAGGTTACACAAGTATAGGCTGTTTCGGTTTTCGTTACGTTTATTGTTTTTGTAGTGTTTGTTATTTGATTCGTGTTTTACATTCGTCATTAAATATGGATCGCAATCTACACGCTGCAGTTTGGTCCGACTCTCCTTCACACCTAGAAAACCGTAACAGAATCACCCACCACAAACGGACCAAGCAGCGTGTCAACAGGCAGGAGCCGCAGGAGAAGCAACAAAGGCAGCAACAGCGGCGCAATGAGGATTGGACATGGGACGATATATTGGATGGCAAGGGTTGCTACACATGGGAGGAGATCCTGGCGGGAAGGGATCGCCTTCCATGGGAACAGGTGGAGGCACTTAGGAGAGCAGAGGCAGCCGGAGAGAGGAGCCGGCGATACGAGGGAACACGGTTGGCAAGGAAGCCCGGGAGTCAGACCCAAACATTTCTTGGGGGGGGGGCTCACAGGGAGTATGGCTACGCCAGGTAGGAGACCTGCGCAAACTCCCTGTGCTTACCGGGGGGCTAGAGAGACCGGGCAGGCACCGTGTTATGCAGTGGTGCGCACGGTGTCCCCAGTGCGGGTGCATAGCCCGGTGCGGTATATTCCAGCTCCTCGTATCGGCCGGGTTAGAGTGGGCATCGAGCCAGGTAAGGTTGGGCAGGCTCGGTGCTCAAGAGCTCCAGTGCGCCTGCACGGTCCGGTCTATCCAGTACCACCTCCACACCCCAGCCCTCCGGTAGCAGCTCCCCGCACCAGGCTTCCTGTGCGTGTCCTCGGTCCAGTACCACCAGTACCAGCACCACGCATCAGGCCTACAGTGCGCCTCGCCTCTCCTGCGCTGTCGGAGTCTCCCGCCTCTCCAGCGCTGTCGGAGCCTTTCTCCTCTCCTGCGCTGCCGGAGTCTCCCGCCTGTTCAGCGCTGCCAGAGCCTTCCTCCTCTACAGCGCTGCTGGAGTCTCCTGCCTGTTCAGCGCAGCCAGAGCTGCCAGCCTGCATGGAGCAGCCAGAGCTGCCAGCCTGCATGGAGCAGCCAGAGCTGCCAGCCTGCATGGAGCAGCCAGAGCTGCCAGTCTGCATGGAGCAGCCAGAGCTGTCAGTCTGCATGGAGCAGCCAGAGCTGTCAGTCTGCATGGAGCAGCCAGAGCTGTCAGTCTGCAAGGAGCTGTCAGTCTGCATGGAGCAGCCAGAGATGTCAGTCTGCATGGAGCAGCCTGAGCTGTCAGTCTGCATGGAGCAGACAGAGCTGTCAGTCTGCATGGAGCAGCCAGAGCTGCCAGTCTGCATGGAACAGCCAGAGCTGTCAGTCTGCAAGGAGCTGTCAGTCTGCATGGAGCAGCCAGAGATGTCAGTCTGCATGAAGCAGCCCGAGCTGCCAGTCTGCAAGGAGCTGCCAGTCTGCACGGAGCTGTCAGTCTGCAAGGAGCTGTCAGTCTGCAAGGAGCTGCCAGTCTGTAAGGAGCTGCCAGTCTGCAAGGAGCTGCCAGTCTGCACGGAGCCGCCAGAGCTGCCAGTCTGTAAGAAGCCGCCAGAGCTGTCAGCCTACATGGAGCAGCCAGAGCCGCCAGTCAGCATGGAGCAGCCAGAGCCGCCAGTCAGCATGGAGCAGCCAGATCTTTCAGTCTGCCAGGATCTGCCAGTCAGCCAGACTCTTCCAGATCTGCCAGTCAGCCAGACTCTTCCAGATCTGCCAGTCAGCCAGACTCTTCCAGATCTGCCAGTCAGCCAGACTCTTCCAGATCCGCCAGTAAGCCAGACTCTTCCAGATCTGCCAGTCAGCCAGACTCTTCCAGATCTGCCAGTCAGCCAGACTCTTCCAGATCTGCCAGTCAGCCAGACTCTTCCAGATCTGCCAGTCAGCCAGACTCTTCCAGATCTGCCAGTCAGCCAGACTCTTCCAGATCCGCCAGTCAGCCAGACTCTTTCAGATCTGCCAGTCAGCCAGACTCTTCCAGATCTGCCAGCCAACCAGACTCTTCCAGATCCGCCAGTCAGCCGGGATCTGCCAGAACTGCCAGTCGGCCAGGATCCGCCAGTCGGCCAGGATCCGCCAGTCGGCCAGGATCCGCCAGTCGGCCAGGATCTGCCAGTCAGCCAGGATCTGCCAGTCAGCCAGGATCTGTTGAAACCACCAGCCAGCCAGGATCTGGTAGATCTACCTACCTGCCTGAGCTTCCTCTCACTCCAGAGCTTCCCCTCAGTCCCGAGCTGCCTCAGTCTCGAGCTGTCCTTCAGTCCCGATCTGCTCCTCAGTCCAGTGGGGTTCTGGGTGAGGACTACTAGGCCATGGTCGGCGGCGAGGGTGGACTATCCAGGGACGCGAGGAGAGGGGACTAAGACATTGACTGAGTGGGTTCCACGTCCCGCGCCGGAGCCGCCACCATGGACAGACGCCCACCCGGACCCTCCCTATTGTTTTGAGGTGCGTTCGGGAGTCCGCACCTTAGGGGGGTTCTGTCACGCCCTGGTCTAAGTATTTTGTGTTTTTCTTGATGTATTGGGTCAGGCCAGGGTGTGGCATGGGGTTTTCGTATTGTGGTGTGTTTTGTCTTGGGGTTTTGGTGTGTATGTATTGGGATTGTAGCTAGTGGGGTTATCTAGCAAGGTCTATGGCTGTCTGGAGTGGTTCTCAATCAGAGGCAGGTGTTTATCGTTGTCTCTGATTGGGAACCATATTTAGGCAGCCATATTCTTTGAGTTTGTCGTGGGTGATTGTCCTTAGTGTCCTTGTTCCGTTCTATGTGTTAGGTTACAGGCTGTTTCGGTTTTCGTTACGTTTGTTTTTGTAGTGTTTGTTATTTGATTCGGGTTTTACGTTCGTTATTAAATATGGATCGCAATCTACACGCTGCAGTTTGGTCCGACTCTCCTTCACACCTAGAAAACCGTAACAATTTTAGAATAAGGCTATGATGTAACAAAATGTGTAAAAAGTCAAGGGGTCTGAATACTTTCCAAATGCACAGTATTTATACCCTAAAATAGGTCCATTTATTTGTGTTCTGAGAAAATGTGAATGTGATCAAATTTGGTTTATATTCACACTTCGGGTGGTCCTTTTAATAATATTGCAGATGCAAACGCATACACAATGGAACCCTGCATACAGCGAGCTCAGCCCTATTCGTTTTTGTCCAATCACAGTTGTTGTCTCTGTCTGTGTAAAGGGTTGTAATGTTTCCATCCTCCCTAGGGCCAGGAGTTTTTCCAGGAGTTTTATAAAAACCATATGACCTGATTAGACAAATAATCTGGTCCCATCATAGCCCATATAAAACCATTGATTTATTACAATGTCATACGCTACAACTAGGGTCCAGAATTGGTTAGGTTAGCCTAGTACAAGATCAGGAAAAACTCTGGGCCCCAGTCAAACAATTTCAACCCCACCACTGTTGGGCCTGTGGTGCCACCTCTGAATTCACCACTCAATTATCCCAATGACAAAACATATCCTATTTTTCATATCCTATATCTACATTTGACATGTTTCTGATGGTGGGGCTAGGGATGGCCATTCATAGTTTTACTTGTGTCAGTGCAGCTGGCAGCTGCTGCAACAATTTCAGACTGTAGCAGTCTGTTTCTGCAATTTCAGGTAAAAACTCAATAAAACAAGTCTCAAATATTACGAAAATGTCTATACAATTCAGCTTTTCAAAAAACATTTCTCTGTTATTACCATTTATACTGTAGTAGTGTTGGTACAGCGTTAATTCTGTTTACACTGCTATGCTTCAAGGGGGGAAACTGTGGGTGAGTGTCGTGCACTACCTCCAGAGGTAGCGGTCAAGATGTAGCAAATACGCAACTTTACACTTGAGATTTTTTTTCGAAAAGTGTAGTAAGTGGATGAAAAGGCATCAGCACGTAGTTGAACAAAATGAGAATAGAGAAGAAATGGTTTACTTGGCACTCACAGTCAACGGCAAGCCTAGCAGTATCCGACAAGACAATTGAGGATAAGTGAGACTTGTTTTGCTCTCACTTTGAGAAATGACAGTCTACAACAGTGCTATTTCCAAATGTGTCAAAGCTTCAAACCAAATAGTTAGTTGTAGGCCTATTGTGGTCTCATGATACAGCTGATACAGTCCCAGGGTTGGCTGTTTTTATTGTAGAGATTAAACAAATGCTTAACCCATCTAGATCAATAACTTTCAGCAGTTCAATGATAATCACTTATCTCCCTTTTTTTTAGATCAATGTGGCATTGTATCTAAATTTAAATTTAGGTAGAGTCCCATATTATATGAAACATTTTACAGATGGAATTTTGTTCACAAAATGTCAGGCAGAATGAGACATAATGTATGTCTTTGACAGCGAGTTAGTTGATATTTTGTTCCAATGCTAAAGCAGAGTTGGCTGGTCTCAATTGGCTGGTTGTGGAGATGCTGTGTATGCCTACACTGTGGTAGTAGGTTGGCCAGATATTGGTCCCATGATGTAATGTTGTAAAATTGGGGTTGTGCCTATTGTATCAATTTAGGAGAATCAGCCATGTGATGCAGTACTTTTTCAAACCTTTAAACTTGAACATAATCAAGCTGATCATCATAATGTGTCTTCAATTACCTTTTGCAGAAAGGAGCAGTCTGACCAGGTTTAAAGGTTAAGCTGTCTAGTCTCCAATATTATGTAGTCTAATCTCCTTAACTACATTCCATGGGGGTATCAAATGCATTGACCAGCGTGCGTGGTCCTTTATAACTATCCTATAATCCTAATTTAGTCAAGCTATAGGGAACATGTGGAAGTTCCAAAGGACAGCCCTGCGTAATTAATGTGCTCACAGATCTGAGAGAATGGGAAGGAGGGAGAGTGAGGTTTTGAGCACATCCAAGTCACAAATATGCCTATCCCTGGCTGTCACAGGAAACAACTGGGCGCACGACTCTAATGTACAGCACTCGACCCCTCAACAGGTACCTGCTTCAATAATAGGCTATAAGAGTAACACCGGATTTTGATACAAGAACAGGCAGGTAGTCTATACCGACAATATTATATTCCATTTCTCCAATGTTGGTATAACACATTGTTGGCAGATGAGCAGGTGGATTTGCAATGCAGAGTGATAAAGGACGGGAGTACTCATGATGGCACAACCCAGTAGCGCACCACCACAACCAGCGCTCGCTGATGCGCACACTTACCCCAATTTTGATCTAACTCGAAATAATGTGATACTATAGCCCTGAGCCTCACATGATAAAGATAAGTCAATACCGTCCCTATCTATTACGCAGGACAGACATATCCACTCACATTGACAGTATACCAGTTGTAATAGTTCTGGAACAGCCATTGCGCCATGGCCAGCGCATGTGTGCCCATGTAGCCCACTCCACTGAATCCTCTATCGATGTTACTGGGGTGGTTATTCATGCACGTGTAGCACTGTCTCGTTATAACAGTTAAACAGTAGTGGTAGCCTAATGCTACACTATCACTTTCCATTCATAATTGAACGAAATACACCGCAATTTCCCCCCGATGCAAAACTGGGCAAACGTCAGCCCTGAGCCTGAACCTGTTAAAGAAACATGTCGAATCATTTATAATATAGATATAGATCTTTTTTTTTTTACGAAATCATTCTCACACAACCTCTGTCCTGGTGATCATATGTTCAGTTGACCCTTTCTAATTGAAATCCGTTTTTAACACTTGCATAATTCAATACTCCACTTTTAAAAAATACACCACAAACGCAATTTGGCCTACAATATAAGCTACCAATTTATAGGCTGTCCCATATCTATTCCGAGGGACATTCACAGACCACAACTGATGAGATCCGAGTTTCAGGGCAAATTCTGCCCGTAATTGTATTCGTTCTCAGGTGAATCATATCAATAGATCCTGTATCAATTGGCCTATCAATTGATCCAACCATCAATGGCACACATAACTCGTAACATTTTCATTCATTTCAACATTTTCAGCAACATTTTACAACTTCGTTACCAAATCTCCCTCCTTCGGTTCTCATCCAACGCACATGCCCTTTTCTCCGTCTCACAACGGACCCATCAAGAATATAAATGACTAAAAACGTACCTGATATACAGATGATGAAATTGGCGTGAAGAATAATAAATAGTTCCCATATAATATCCATTCTCTGTCTTCATGCCAGGTGCATTACGCTCGGTAAAAACAGGGGTAGCCTATCAGTTGCCGATGTCGATTCCTCCCCGTCTGTAGCCCGCTGCACACCTTCCAAGAGGTATTTTCCACGCCAGACTCATAGCAAGATCTATCTCCAAGTCATGACGCCACACTCTCCCACAAAACAACAATCCCAGATGACAGAACCACTGAACTTTAGACCCAAATATAGAACCAAAGGTACAATCCTGGAAGCAAAAGTCAGTCGGTAGGCATTTCATACAGTAGTAGAGTTCCTATGTGCCCCACCAAGACCGTCCAAAAATGCACTCCTTCCTTGCGTCAGTTGCGATTTTGAAAAGATGAGTTTCAGTCATTCCGTGTAAACACAACCGTGGTCGAAGTATCGTCCTCGTTATCCTGGAACGAGAGACAGTTATACTTAGTTATAGATCAGACAGAGGAATAACCTATCTTAAAAAGATCTGCTTAACTCCATAACTATGAATGGTAAAACTCCGTGGGGGGGGTTAACTGCCATTGACAGCGTATGGACAGGAGAGCAGGGGAGACTGTGCGTTCATCTGCAAGGGGGCGTGCTTCGCTAATTTTCTCTGTTCAGCCGGAGGGTTGAACTGTCGCGCATCTCACGCGCACATACACATAGGTTTCTACACACTAGATTTCATGAAAACTTTACGAACCCCTCATAATCTATTCGAATGTTTGATAACATCTTCAAGAATATAATCACTAATACTTCAAACATCAATCCCTGCACTACGATCAAGCTTGAGCCATCAGCACACAGAGGCACCCCCCCCCTTCCTTATCAACGCAGTCCGGTGCCCACTCACAGGTCCCGCCAAGCAACACACTGACGCAGTTCACAACACCTACACTGTAGCTGTGAAAATAACCATCTACAGGCTAAATTTAGCCTACATCCTATACACAAATACCAAGAGTGAGGGATACCTACCGTTCTTGAGAAAAATGTAAAATCAAAATACTGTTATCCTAATGTAAAATAAAGAATCTGACTGATGCTATCGAGTCCCCAAAAACTTATACACGGGGTTTAAAAGTGAGTATAGTTGTTGATTTTGTCCTTTTTTATCCTCGAGGTGAAAAATTGTGACGGTAGTCTTCTGGCACGCGAGTACCAGGCTATGCCACGAGCCCAGGGAGAGAGCTCCCAGATTAGCGGACGTCAGAAAATGATGCGCAGGCACGTGTGGTGCTCCATGCGCGCGCACGCGGACACAGGTGGATGGGAGACTGTGGCCCAGCCCTCGTGGTAAGGGCAGAAGCTGGTTTGAGAGAAAGAGAGAGCGAGAGAGAGCGGGGGGCAATAGCATTGCTACCTGTGTCATTATCATTATTTAATTATTGTTCTCAATTAATGCACCGCATAACCAATAAACAAAGCATACCGACTTCAGTCACTTAAATATCATGGTTTGCAGTTTTAATACCACAATAAATGTACTACGTCAATCTCGACAAAACAGAAAATACATCCCCTTCTACTTTGTAGGCCTACCCAGTATTGAAGGCTTGACTTGACAATCTCTGAATGTCATTAAACTTGTTGGTGTTTTGTATCACTCGTGGAATAAAGTATGTGGGTAAATACGTAGTGTATATAAAAATAACTTCGTCAGTTAAATTCCCATGTACCGAATACAAAATACAAGTTACATTTATTTCCGTCGGATTTTAAACTCTAGGCTTACTGATGGTTTGCTCACATTTGATTTGCATAAGTATAGCAAATGTACCCACTCTGGTATTGGCATGTGCGCTCTAGACAGCAGCTCGCAGATACAATTTGGGTGCAGCCTGCATGATGAGATAATTATGGACAAAAGTGCGAGATTAGTGTAATCATCATGTCATATTTACTGAAAAGAGCATCAAGCTCATCACTGTGCAGTTTCACCACCCTGTGAAGTTCATCATCCTTTATTTATCGGTAGCCTAATAAACTGCATGCTTTCCCATGATGTAGTGACGTTTTTTTTATCCGAGAGGTACTTTACTTGCATAAAAGGATTGGGTGGAAACCTGGTTAATGTCAAGACATTTTGAGGATAATGGAATTACGTTTTGGACAAACGTGCGCATGCCTAAA
The DNA here is from genome assembly GCF_018296145.1 of Oncorhynchus tshawytscha. Lineage (NCBI taxonomy): Eukaryota > Metazoa > Chordata > Actinopteri > Salmoniformes > Salmonidae > Oncorhynchus > Oncorhynchus tshawytscha. The sequence continues at coordinate 16,654,391 of NC_056453.1, read as the reverse complement.
GGATACTTTTGAAGTAGCCTAATCATATTAAGACATTGTGACTCGTGTTTCTGCCACATATAAAATGTAATACATTTTAAAAGGTATATGACAAATATTTAGGCTATATTGAAGCGTTAGTGTCTAGGTAGGCGATGAATAGCCGCTCAGATTGGAGAGGAGGCAGAGTGCACTTTAAGCTTTCCTGATAACCGTGCCTGCCGCGAACATAATGTGGTCACATTATTATAGGAGGAATTGGGAGAATGATGATCTGCAACAGCTGCAACAGACAGTGCATCTCGGTATCAGAAGTAAACATACAGCCAGACTGGCCTGATACTGTGCCTTTCTAGACCTTATAAACTATCGAGAGTAGACCCACAACTGAGCCAAATGGAATTAAACATTAAAATCACAGGGATTTTGTGCCTTTATTTAAAGGACAGAGGGCAGGATAGACAGTTAGACTGGTAGAGTATATTGACCTGTGGTCTGTGGAGGCTCCTCAGAGGAGGAAGGGGAGGACCCTCCTCCTCAGTGAATTTCATAAAAATAAAAACAGTGAAACATTGAAAAGTTATCCTTTTTAGATAAAAGTATACTAAATATGTTCATGTCACCAAATAATTGATTAAAACACACTGTTTTGCAATGAAGGTCTACAAGTAGGTGCAACAGTACTCGTTAGGGTAGCACCGTGGTTTAGCAGGACGGCAGCTAGCTTCCATCTTCCTCTGGGTACATTGACTTCAATACAAAATCTAGGAGGCTCATTGTTCTCACCCCCTTCCATAGATTTACACAGTAATTATGACCATTTCCAGAGGACGTCCTCCAATCTATCAGAGCTCTTGCAGCATGAACTGGCATGTTGTCCACCAAATCAAAGCATCAGAAAATTAATCTAGCACTGAAAGCTACAACTAGTTAGCACTGCCGTGCATAAAATGTGGTGAGTAGTTGACTCAAAGAGAAAGAAATACAATAGTTGAACAGTTTTGAACAAATTCATTTCTTAAAAAATGGAGAGGCGAGAGAGAGAGAGATATTTAGTATTTTTTTCACCTTCACTTACTTGGCTAGCAAATGTATTAAGCTACTTTAGCCTACTCAAACACCTGGCTCAAACAGAGGGATGCCATGTTAGCTAGCCTTCTATGACTATCCAACACAACACTGGAATTCTTCCAAGTCAATGTAAACTTTTGATTTTACAAATTTATTGCCACAGGGGCCCTCCGGTGTAACTGCTAAACTGCTTACTGACTGTAATGCATGATTTTAGCAGAGTTAATAATGCATTAGTTATATCAGCTATCGACTATGATGTCACTTTAGCTAATATGGTGAGAACGATGTAGGTGTTTGTAGTGGTTCTGATATGGTTTGGCTTGGAAAGGTTTATTTGCCTGGTCATATACAGTCGATGTGTTGTGCATTGAAGTCCACAAGCAAAGGGAAAAGTTGGGAGGAGGAGAGCGCCTAGATGCAAGAAGGAATACAACGTGTCTGCTATGAAAGTGAACTGTGTTTACATGTGATCAGGGATTTATTAATTCCACCGATTCTGTTGAAAAATGTTTCTTAATTAAACAGAAGTAAATGGAACGAAACAGGGATAAACATACCTACTGTACATTTGTCCAATGTAAACTCTTGTTTGCAATTGTTAGACTAATGATTAAAACCTAGATCAGCAAGATGCAGGCAAGTGTCACTGTCTATAAATATGTCACTGTCTGTCACCTCCAATTTGTATCACTACCTGTGTGCACCTACGTTGTAAACTTTCATTCATAATCTAGGTTATAGCAACATCATGATGGGTTGAGTATCATGTAGTAGCCTAAACGTATCAATGTTAAATTGAACTGGGTGAATGGAATATGAATGACAATCATCCAGTATGCTGTAAAATAAATAATTCTCAAGAAAAAAATATAATCATCCTCCCTCATCTTATACAGCACAGGCCGCCACTGCCTGTGGTATTATAAAAGTTAGCACATGTACAAGCATAGTGCATAAGCGAAGTACCAAAACACCTTGATACAAGGGAGGGGAATGCAAGCAGATGAGAATTTTGTTGTTGTTGTATTTATTAGGTATCCACTCTTCCTGGGGTCCAAACACATTAAGGCACTCACATCACACATAAAACAAAGTTAAAACAATACATCATATAACAACTTTACACCACTACATATCTACAATAAAAAATGAATAATACCACTATACAACAATATACAATGAAAGGGAGTGTAGAGTGCGTGTGCTAGTGTGTGTCTGTACCTGTGTCTGTGTATCTCTTCGAAGTCCCTGCTGTACCATAATGTGTATTTTTATCAGTTCTTTAAATCTGATTCTACTGCTTGCATCAGTTACCTGATGTGGAATAGAGTTCCATGTAGTCAGGGATCTATTTAGTACTGTGCACCTCCCATAGTCTGATTTTGACTTGGGGATTGTGAAGAGACCTCTGGTGGCATGTCTTGCAAGGTATGCATGGATGTCAGAGCTGTGTGCTAGTAGTTTAAACAGACACCTCGGTGTATTCAGCATGTCAACACATCTTACAAAAACAAGTAGTCATGAAGTCAATCTCTCGTCCACTTTGAGCCATGAGAGATTTACATGAATTTTTTTATTAATGTTAGCCCTTTGTGTACATTGAAGGCCGATCAGTGCTGCCCTGTTCTAAGCAAATTGTACTTTTCCCGAGGTCTCTCTTTGTGGCACCTGACCAGACAACTGAACAGTAGTCCAGGTATGACAATACTAGGGCCTTTAGGACCTGCCTTGTTGATAGTGTTGTTAAAGAAGGCGGAGCAGTTATTTATTATGGACAGACTTCACCCCATCTTAGCTACTGTTGTATTAACATGTTTTGACCATGACAGTTTACAATCCAGGGTAACTCCAGGAAGTTTAGTCACCTGAACTTGCTCAATTTCCACATTATTTATTATAAGATTTAGTTGAGGTTTAGGGTTTTGTCACGACTTCTACCGAAGTTGTTGCCTCTCCTTGTTCGGGCGGTGCCCGGCGTTCGACGTCACCGGTCTTCTAGCCATCATTGATCCATTTTTCATTTTCCATTGGTTTTGTCTTGTCTTCCCACACACCTGTTTTCAATCCCATTCATTACCTGTTGTGTATTTAACCCTCTGTTTCCCCTCATGTCTTTGTCAGAGATTGTTTATTGTCAGCGTAGTGTTTTTGTTGTATAGGTGCGCGACGGGTCTTCGTACCCATATTTGTTTATGTTCTTTTTTCCTGTTTAGTGTTATGGAGCATGTTACTATGACATTATTAAAAGACTCCATTTTACACTCCGTTTGACTCTCCTGCGCCTGACTTCCCTGCCACCTATACACATATGCCTGACAGGTTTAGTGAACTATTTGTCCCAAATACAATGCTTTTAGTTTTTTAAATATTTAGGACTAACTTATTCCTTGCCACCCATTCTGAAACTAACTGCAGCTCTTTGTTATGTTGCAGTGATTTTAGTTGCTTTAGTAGCTGATGTGCATTGTGTTGAGTCATCCGCATACATAGACACACTGGCTTTACTCATTAGTAAAGATTGAGGCCAAGATTGGGGCCGAGACAGCTGCCCTTGGGAATCTCTGATTCTACCTGGACTATGTTGGAGAGGCTTCAATTAAATAACACCTTCTGTGTTCTGTTAGACAGGTAACTCTTCATCCACAATATAGTAGGGGATGTAAAGCCCAAACACACGTTTTCCAGCAGCAGACTATGATCGATAATGTCAAAAGTGGCACTGAGGTCTAACAAAACAGACCCCATAATCTTTTTATCATCAATATCTCTCAGCCAATCATCAGTAATTTGTGTAAGTGCCCTGCTTGTTGAATGTCCTTATCTATAAGCATGCCTGAAAGTCTGTTGTATCTGGTCAAACACATTTTTTTCAAAATGTTTACTAAGAGTTAGTAACAGGCTGATTGATTGACTATTTGAGCCAGTAGAGGGGGCTTTACTATTCTTGGGTAGCTGAATGACTTTTGCTTCCCTCCAGGCCTGACAGCACACACTTTCTAGTAGGCTTAGATTTGAAGATATGGCAAATAGGGGTGGCAATATTGTCCGCTATTATCCTCAGTAATTTTCCATCAAGTTGTCAGACCCCGGTGGCTTGCCATTGTTGATAGACAACAATTAAAAAAAATACCTACTCCACACTCACTTTATGGAATTCAAAATTACAATGCTTGTTTTTCATAATTTAATCAGTATATATCCTCGGATGTGTAGTGTCAGCGTCAGCGTTTGTTGCTGGCATGTCATGCCTAAGTTCAATAAATTATGGAGCTGAGTTTGCCTTTTTAAATCAAATTTAATTTAAGGTGCTCCAACGCTTTGCACAATCATTCTTAATATAATTTATCTTTGTTTCATAGTATAGTTTCTTCTTCTGTTTTATTCCGTTTAGTCACACGATTTCTAAATTTGCAGTATGTTTGCTAATTGTTTCTGCAGCCAGATTATTTGCCATTCCTTTTGCCTTATCCCTCTTTTCTCAACCTTTTAACAAGGCAAGTCAGTTAAGAACAAATTCTTATTTACAATATTTAAATCACCCAGAAAATGTATCTCTCTGTTTATATCACATACATCATCAAGGATATCACACATATCTATTCATTTGGCTAGGATGGAAGAAATATATGGTAAAACCTGAAAAATGGAGAATGTAACCCTCTAAAAAAGGCCAATAAAAAAATCCCACAACCCTCCCTGAAGCAAAAAAAAAAAGAAGTTTGACAACCCTCCCCTATTTTGGACCTCCTCCCCCATGTGGCACCTTCACCGATGCCCATATGATGTAAGGCACTAATTTCATGATTATGGCTATTGAAATGCCTGGCAACAGGTGATTTTTCATTGTGGTTTCTAATGGGGCTTTTATATGCTCACAAATCTTTGTCTTAAGTTCTTGTTTGGTCTCACCCACATAATAAAAGTTACAGGAACACTTAAGGAGATATACAACATATTTCGTGTCCGAGGATATTGTTCCTCAAACCTTTAACCTCTCACCCGAATGGGAATGGATAAGAGAGTTCTTCAAAGATAGACATATTGGATAGACCGCTTGGGCACCCTTGCCCCAGCATGTCTCAATGCGGAATTCTCCTTTTTTTTTTTTTTTTTTTTTTGTAGAAGGATATAAATATGTAGGTTGAAAATACACTTCAAACATTTAGGCTATGACATCAGAATGTGTCTTTATTGTGTGTTTGTGTGTATACACTGAGTGGAACACAGGAACACCTGCTCTTTCCATGACAGACTGACTGGGTGAATCCAGGTGAAAGCTATGATCCCTTATTGATGTCACTTATTAAATCCACATCAATCATTATTCATGATTCATTCAGGATTATTCATAATGTAGTGTTTAGAAATATATTCTATTCTTATTTACAATTTTAAAAATGACACAATACATTATTTACCATTCACAAAATAATCAGAGCACAAAATAATCTGAAACACGACCAAAATGAACTGCAAATGCATCCAACAAGTTTGTAGAGTCAGACTCTTGAGGTAGTCATTGCGTGCTAGGAATATGGGACCAAATACTAGGGGTGTCAGTCATTTTGATCCAATCCTTTTTGAGAAAAAAATCTATTGCTTGTTAAACAAACTATCTTTCCCTGAGCAATTGTATTAGTATAAAATAATATAATTCCACATTTATTGAGCATACAACATAGGTCAGTATTTGAATTGTTTATTTAATACATTCATTATTGCTAATCTTTATCAAGGCTGCCAATAAATTCGGACCCCACTATATATCATAGGGCCTAGCTTTACCATTACACAGTGGCCTGGAACTCCTGGTTTACAGGCCACATCAGGCCTGCAAGTCACATTATGCTTGCTTGCAAAGTGATGCGTAAGTTCTGTTGGAATTCAGCCAGAGTTAGGATATTGAACAATAATACTTTTTACTCACCCACAACCTGCATTCAGAATGACTGTCTGTGTTTACGAACATTGATAACGGAGGCAACCTAAACCATTTAAACTACAATAACCATTTTATTAAGGGTTCAAAAGTAAGCATTTCCTGTAAGGTCTCCACCTGCTGTTTGATGCAAGTGACAAATAACATTTGATTTGATTTGACATGGTTTGCTAACAACAACCCTGTGAAATACTGCATAGATTTCCTTTTACTTGTATTAATAGTGTTTGCTGGACTGGTAAGGGCAGTGGTGAGGTGTCTGCATAATTAAGGTAATAATGAATGAGTGCAACAATAATTACAGGCACAGTGCTGTTGAAAACATGATTTTCCTATGTTTGTATATACACTGAGTGTACAAAACATTAGGACCACCTTTCTAATAATAAGTTGCACCCACTTTTCCCTCAGAACTGCCTCAATTCGTCAGAGCATGAACTCTACAAGGTGTCAAAAGCGTTCCACAGGGATGCTGGCCCATGTTGACTCCAATGCTTCCCACAGTTGTGTCAAGTTGGATGTATGTCCTTTGGGTGGTGGACCATTCTTGATACACATGGGAAACTGTTGAGCATGAAAATCCCAGAAGTGTTGCATTTCTTGACACAAGCAAACCGGTGCACCTGGCACCTACTACCATACCCCATTCAAAGTAACTTAAAACTTCTTCGGGATCAGTGTCCCTTCCACAGGATGGTTGAGCTAACTTAGGCTAATGCGATCAGCATGAGGTTGTAAGTAACAAGAACATTTCCCAGGACAGAGACATATCTGATATTGTCAGAAAGCTTAAATTCTTGTTAATTAAAGTGAAAGAATACCATGCTATTGTCTGAGGAGAGTACACAATTCTGAACATGAAAAGTTATAAACAAATTAGGCACATTTGGGCAGTCTTGACACAACATTTTGAACAAAAATGCAATGGTGCATTGGATCAGTCTAAAACTTTGCACATACACTGCTTCCATCTAGTGGCCAAAATCTAAATTGCACCTGGGCTGGAAAAATACATTATGGCCTTTCCCATACATTTCAAAGATGATGGTACAAAGAAAATACAAAAAAACAGTTGCTTTTTTCTTTGCATTATCTTTTACCAGATCGAATGTGTTATATTCTCTTACATTAATTTTACATTTCCACAAACGTCTAAGTGTTTCCTTTCAAATGGTACCAAGACTATGCATATCCTTGCTTCCAAGCCTGAGCTTCAGGCAGTTAGATTTGGGTATGTCATTTTAGGCGAAAATTGAAAAAAAAGGGGTGGATCCTTAACCAACAATGCAGAGTTTTAGAAAAGTAAGTAAGAAATTATTGCTCAATAAACTAAAGGAAAAATAGTAACACAATAAAATAACAATAATGAGGCTATATACAAGAGGTACAGAGTCAATGTGCAGGGGTACGGGTTAGCTGAGGTAATATGTCAATGTCGCCTAAAAAAAAGTTTGGGGATCACTTAGAAATGTCCTTGAATCGAACCCACAAATGCTGATGCTCTAGATACTCAACTAGTCTAAAGAAGGCCAGTTTTATTGCTGGTTTAATCAGGACAACAGATTTCAGCTGTGCTAACATAATTGCAAAAGGGTTTTCTAATGATCAATTACTTTTAAAATGATAAACTTGGATTAGCTAACACAATGTGCCTTTGGAACACAGGAGTGATGGTTGCTGATAATGTACACCGATGTAGATATTCCATAACAAATTTGACGTTTCCAGCTACTATAGTCATTTACAACATTAACAATGTCTACACTGTATTTCTGATCAATTTGATGTTATTTTAATGGACAAAAAAATGTGCTTTTCTTTCAAAAACAAGGACATTTCTAAGTGACCCCAAACTTTTGAATGGTAGTGTAGGTAGGGGTAAAGTCTCCATGCACAGATAATAAACAGAGAGTAGCAGCAGCGTGTGAAAAAAATTGAATGTGTGTGCATGTACCGGACGCAAGACATACTGGTAGAGATACCTACTGCAAACCTCATCCTCTACATGCTACACCCGTTCTGCCAGTCACATTCTGTTAAAGGTCCCCAAAGCATAGTCCCCGTCCCCGCAGGAGGCCTTTTGCCTCTTGGTAGGCCTTCATTGTAAGTAAGAATAACATAATAATGTGTGTGTGTGTGTGTGTGTGGCATCAATATGCATATGTGTGTGTGTGTGTTTTGTGTGTGTGTGTCTCTGTGTGTCTCTCTCTCTGTGTGTGTGTGTGTGTGTGTGTGTGTGTGTGTGTGTGTGTGTGTGTGTGTGTGTGTGTGTGTGTGTGTGTGTGTGTGTGTGTGTTGGAGTGTGAGTTCAGGGTTAGAGTCCAGTCAGTGTACATTGATCGTGTGCAAGAGAGTCAGTGCAGAAAATATTGATAAATGAGAATAAAATAAGGGGGTCAATGTAAATAGTCTGAATAGCCATTTGATTAACTGTTCAGCAGTCTTATGGCTTGGGGGTAGAAGCTGTTCAGGAGCCTTTTAGTCCCAGACTTAACACACCGGTACCATTGCCGTTTGATAGCAGAGAGAATAGCCTACGAGTTGGTGGCTGGAATCTTTGACCATTTTTAGGGCCTTCGTCTGACACCGCTTGGTATAGAGGTCCTGGATGGCAGGAAGCTCGGCCCCAGTCATGTTCCCTCTGTAGCGCCTGCGATTGGATGCCGAGCAGTTGCCATACCAATCGGTGATGCAACCAGTCAGGACGCTCTCGATGCTGCAGCTGTAGAACTTTTTGAGGATCTGAGGACCCATGCCAAATCTTTTCAGCCTCCTGAGGGGGAATATGCGTTGTCGTGCCCTCTTCACGACTGTCTTGGTGTGTCTGGACCATGATAGGTCCTTAGTGATGTGGACATCAAGGAACTTGAAGCTCTCGACCCGCTCCGCTACAGCCCCACTCCACTCGGCCCTCCTTTTCCTGTAGTCCATGATCAGCTCTTTTGTCTTGCTCGTGTTGAGGGAGAAGTTGTTGTCCTTGCACCACACTGTCAGGTCTCTGACCTCCTCCCTATATGCTGTCTCGTCTGTGATCCGGCATACCAACGTCATGTCCATGTCATTTGAGTATAGCCTGTAGATCTGGAATACCCATTTGGTAAAGAAATGGAATTAGTTTATTCCATGATAAATGATACAAACACAATGATAGCATTGATGGGAAATAATGCAGTAATTCCGAGAGCCGAACCTACAGTTTTTGAGAGATTGGTTTTCTGAAAATGTCACTGAATCCTTTGTGGATGTGGGTGTTTTCAGCTGTAAAACACTGCCTGTTCCTCCTTTTGATCTAATTTGGGATTTCTTAATTATCATCGTTTTAATTGTGATATTTCACTGCTTTTTGCCTAGTTAAATAAAGGTAAGAATAAACCAAAAATGTGTGTGTGTGGCATCAATATGCATGTGTGTGTGTGTGTGTGTGTGTGTGTGTGTGTGTGTGTGTGTGTGTGTGTGTTGGAGTGTAAGTGTAGTATGTGTGAGTGCAGAGTTAGTGTCAGTGAGTGTACATCGAGCCTGTGCAAGAGTCAGTGCAAAACATATTAACAAATGATAATAAAATAAGGGGGTAAATGCAAATGATAGAATTGATGGGAAGTTGGAAATCATGCAGTAATTCCGAGAGCCTAGCCTATAGTTATTGAGAGATTGGTTTTCTGAAAAGTATTGAATGAGAAATATCTGTTTGGAAAAAGATCCTGACACTGAATCCTTTGTGGAAGTTGGTGTTTTCAGCTGTAAAATACTGAAGTGTTCCTCCCTTTGATCTAATTCTGGATTCATACAGCAGCGTCACTCTCCTAATTATCATCATTTTTCACTTAAGTGTGATCTTCTCTGCTTTAGGCAGCAAGCCATTTATTTTGATGAAAATATTGAATGAGACAAAAACATATTTGACAGCTGCCATCTTCCAGGTGTCTCTCCGTCTTGTAGCCCATGTGCTGCCTTTTGATCTCCATCTCGATGATTGTTGAGAGAAAATAGCTGCTACGATATTGAAGTTATTGTTTTTTTTGTCTACTTGTTCTGCTTTATTAAATGTGTTTGAAGAAAAACACAGATAAAATGGAATAGAAAAGAAGGCTTGTAAATGCATGTCATATAATCAGAGAGTAAGAGAGAGAGGAAATCTATTTTTAAGCAACAACAAAGGGAAGTTGAAAATGTACACCTGTTGAAAAAGAAAACCCTTACACCTAATGCAAAATTCCACTGTGACAAAGTGAAGTGACTCACAGCGGACGGCAGGAGATGGGTGCTGGGCTGCTGAAAAACAACTTACTGCAATGTTAAATTACATTTTAAGGGGGGGCTGTTCTGAATGACAGTTGGAAAACAGGGAGGGGTTGGGTTGTGGGTTGAGCAATGCTCCTGCCTTTTAAGTACGTCACTTTAAGTACGTCACTAACACATTTTTATCTGAAGCAATCACGTTTCTTTGTGAAAACATTACAATCCTGCTCCACGTGTGTAACCCACGTCACTTATGTTTTGAGTCGACTTCACCGTTACGTCCTAGAGGCAAGCCCGGTTCCAAAACAAATGCAATCAACACTAACCCGGCTCACCCAGGGCAGGCCTGGGGCATTAACCGAATCCCACCATCGCTTCAAGCCACACCTCGCCACACCCACCAAACGGAGAAAACACACCTCAAAGACTGTTCAAGAATGTTGAAGACTGTTTTTGGGGAAATGTGTCTTTCAGTACAAGTGTCACGCAACGTAGTAAACCTTCAGTTTAAGTCAGGTGTATTATTTACAGCAAGGAGTTCAGCAGCCGACTTGAAAATGAGTTCAGGGATAATCAGAAAAGTTCTAGAATAAACTGTCAAGCAAATATTTCAGTTGAAAGATTTGGAGAACCATAGACAATCAATCAACAATATAATAATACTTTTAGTACACATATTTATCTTTAATTTACAATCTGTTTATACTATGCGATTAGACAGGTTCAGAATTCATTTGAAACATCACAGCACAGTTGAAAAAGAAATGCCACATCGAAATCATAATAGGGCGGTTTACAGAGATAGGTGGGATGGACTGAGAATAGCTGAGGGGTGGGTTTAAAAGCTTATGTTCTATAATAGTTATGACTGAAAACACGATTTATAATAAATAAGTACTGTCTATATAGAAGTAATTTACACTACATGACCAAAAGTATGTGGACACCTGCTAGTCAAACATCTCATTCCACTAGATGTTGGAACATTGCTGCGGGTACTTGCTTCCCATCATCCACAAGAGCATTAGTGAGGTCGGGTACAAATGTTGGGCGATTAGGCCTGGCTCGCAGTCGACATTCCAATTCTTCCCAAAGGTGTTCGATGGGGTTGAGGTCAGGGCTCTGTGCAGGCCAGTGAATTTCTTCCACACCGATCTCGACAAACCATTTCTGTATGGACCTCACTTTGTGCACGGGGGCATTATCATGCTCAAACAGGAAAGGGCCTTCCCAAAACTGTTGCCACAAAGTTGGAAGCACAGAATTGTCTAGAATGTCATTGTATGCTGTAGCATTAAGATTTCCCTTCACTGGAACTAAAGGGCCTAGCCTGAACCATGAAAAACAACCCCAGATCATTATTCCTCCTCCACCAAACTTTACAGTTGTCTCCTTGCATTTGGGCAGGAAGCGTTCTCCTGGCATTCTATAAACCCAGATTTGTCCTTCAGACTGCCAGATGGTGAAGCGTGATTCATCACTTTACACCACTCCAGCTGACGCTTGGTGATCTTAGGCTTGTTTGCGGCTGCTCACCCATGGAAGCTCCTGACGTTGCTTCCAGTGACAGTTTCGAACTCGTTAGTGAGAGTTGCAGACAATTTTTACATGCTACGCCCTTCAGCACTTGGGAGAACCATTCTGTGAACTTGTGTGGCCTACCACTTCGCGGCTGAGCCATTGTTGCTCCTAGATGTTCCCTATTCACAATAACAGCACTTACAGTTGACAGCTCTAGCAGGGCAGAAATGTTAAGAACTGACTTGTTGGAAAGGTGGCAGTACACCAACTTCGAGCCAGGCCTAATCGCCCAACATCTGCGCCCAACAGTAATGCTCTTGTGGCTGAATGGAAGCAAGTCTCCGCAGCAATGTTCCATCCTATGACAATTTTATACACCTGTCAGCAAAGGGTGTGGCTGAAATAGCCGAATCAACTAATTTGAAGGGGTGTCCACATACTTTTGTATATTGTGTATATCAAAATATCAACTGACTTTACTCTTGCTATGTAACTTCTGTAAAAAAAAGCCATGTATGTAAAATGTATGTAGAATGTACTGTAAAAGCTGTAAAAACAAAACAAAATGTTGTCCTCTGATGAGGGGACCCAATAAAAAAAGAGAAAACATTTCACAGGGTACTACAGCTCCTTTAGGCCTACATCTAAGCTGCCTCACAACAAGCATCTAGCTGGCAGGCGGACGGACAGGCTGGTAACAATCTGTTCAACCTGAAGGTCTGAGGCAGACTGGCATAAATACCAGTTCATTACTCTCCTACCTGGATTTGGTTCATAACTTCTCTGAAGGTGACAATGACATCACCTCTAAAATACATCACAGTACACTCGTTAAAAAAATGTAATGACATTCATCATTTTATCTGCATGGAACAAACCGCACATACAATTCATCATTTCAAAATAATAATGGAGCATGTGCATGTTATTCCTCAAAATAACAAACACGGAGGAACTAACTAGGTGCCTCAACTCTGGGTATGAATGGACGCCACTACGCATGCGCTTCCCCCTATGACCACAAAGAACACGTTGGACACTGGACATTTTGTATAAAGGAGCGGGTAATGAACATTTCTAACGTGAGTAATACACTACTTTTAACGACAGCAAAATGCATACAATTTAGTGGACCATGTAAACTAAATGCTGAAACAAGTTTCATAAGCCAAATTTGTGTGTGGGAGCAGCTAATGAGTTGACTAAAGTGTGTCCCTATCTTCAACCACAAGCGATTGATATACAGTAGTTCGAAAAAATGACTTTGAATAATTATGCGGCATAATAGTCAATGTTTAGACATAAACTCGGCAATAGCTAGACAATCAAATGAATGCAATAAGAATTGAACATGCATTAATTTAACGTCACAGGTTTGTAATAGGCTTATTAAAGCTATTTCTTCACCTTTATAGGTTATAGTATCCCGGGCCACCAACATGGACACCAGCTATGACAGAGACATATGGCTGCTTTCTAGGAGTAGAATTGAATATCAAATCAATGTATTTCAATACATAAGTAGGCAAGAATGGCTTTAATTGTATACATGAATGTGAATAGTGTAGTGGTCCACATTGATTTCCATTCAAACACAGTATTTCTCAGACTTCTCACATAACATAACCCGAGTACAGATAGTGGTGTCTCTTATGACAACTCAATGTAGACTTATTCTCTAAGCGACACAAATGTCAGACGTCATTGGAGCATTTTTGTGTCTGCTGGCCTATGAGTTTCTTACAATCCTGCAATTGTTACAATGTTTTTCAAGTTGGAGCTGACTGTATCCCTTCCTGTTGCTGAGTCCCTCTGAGACGTTAAGTAACGAAAACCATGCAGGAGGCCCGGGCTGATGGGCGATCAATGGAGTACACAGGGTTTTATAAGTGGCCCTTTTCCACATCACAGTGGTTCATCCCTGCAGACTACTGCATCTCTTGACCGCAATGCTTTTGCCCGTCAGGTCTCATGCCGTATCTCTTTCCCTTCACGAGGTCCTTGATACAGTCGGTGCTTTTAAAGGGGACCTTTGAAAGGTTAGTCACTCCTGGTAGCACAATACTGCTTTGTGTTGGACTATACCGGAGGCAGGATTGTGTACTCTCGCTGATTCACTCTTCTTGGTAGATGTATTTTGGGCAATTTTCCAAGAAACTTTGTCATTTGGGATTTTTATATTCATCAATTTCATGTAATGTTGTGCTGGGGCGGCAGGGTAGCCTAGTGGTTAGAGTGTTGGACTAGTAACCAGAAGGTTGCAAGTTCAAACCCCTGAGCTGACAAGGTACAAATCTGTCGTTCTGCCCCTGAACAGTCAGTTAACCCACTGTTCCTAGGCTGTCATTGAAAATAAGAATTTGTTCTTAACTGACTTGCCTGGTTAAATAAAGGTTAAAAAAAAACATCACATCTTGATAAATGAACCTCAATGTTATATAGTTTACATAATATGATATTTTCTGACTAAAATCAAATAAATTGTCATATGCTTGGTAAACAACAGGTGTGCAGAATACAATGAATAATAACAAAAAATGATTATAATAATAGAACAGAAAGAGTAACACGAAGACTAAATACACAATGAGCAATGATAGCATGGCTATATACGTACATGCGGTTGAACCTGTAGTTCCCCAAAGCATGGTGTTGAACTAGTAGTTCCACAAAGCTGAAAGCACTCAGGAATACGATTTAATGTGAGAGCTGGAGTAGATACTCTCTGAACATTCTCTCACAATGTGGCAATCTGTTTCAGGAGTTACGCTACTAACTAGCCCCCCCAAAGTTATAACGGCTTCATTCCATTAGGCTTGAGAATAACGTCTCCATTCTCCTGCAGGGCATGCAGGTGTTAGGATCCGGTCAAACTGACTCAACACACCTCACCGCAATGACTAGCGTGGTCTTGTCAAAGGCCAGAGGACCTTGGTTCTTGCCTTCCAGGCTGGGTATTGAAGAGCACTGAGCTAGATAATAAGTCTAACTGGAGTTTAGGGTAAAGAGATTGGAGTGTTAGTGTGAGCTCGATGGCGCATGCATTCGCGGTATCCTAGTGTGGATGTGGAAACATGTGCACGTTTTCTTTCGGTTTGTTGTGCCAGTTCCAGTCCCTTCAGAAAGTATTCACACCCATTGATTTTGTCCTCATTTTGTTGTGTTACATCCTGTATTTAAAATATATTGAATTCAGATTTTGTGTCATTGGCCTATACACAATACCCCATAATGTCAAAGTGAAACTATGTTTACATTTTATTTAGTATTATTATTTTTTTACAAATTAATGAAAAGCTGAAATGTCTTGAGTCAATAAGTATTTGACCCCTTTGTTATGGCAAGCCTAAATATGTTCGGAGTAATTAACATGTCATATGGACTCACTCTGTGTGCAATAATAGTTTTTAACATTTTTGATTTACACTTCCTATCTGTACCCCACACATACAATGACTCTATTTTTAAGGTGCCTCGGTCGAGCAGTGAATTTCAAACACAGATTCAACCACAAAGACCAGGGAGGTTTTCCAATGCCTCACAAAGAAGGGTACCTATTGGTAGATGGGTAAAAAAAGCAGGCATTCAATATCCCTTCGAGCATGGTGAAGTTATGAATTACACTTTGGATGGTGTATCAATACACTAAGTCACCACAAACATACAGGTGTTCTTACTAACTCAGTTGCCAGAGAGGAAGGAAACCGTTAAGGGATTTCTCCATGAGCCCAATGATGACTTTACTTTACTGCCTTTGAAGTAATATGGCTATGGGTTCACCTGCCTCACCTAAATCCCATTATGTTGGGTTGCTGCTATAGTCTACCAAGTGCTAATAGTCAGTATCTGGATAATATTTGTGAGGTGCTTGATAATGTATGTGATATCAACAGAAAGGTATATTTTCTGGGTGACCTAAATGTTGACTGGCTTTCATCAAAGCTGCCCTCTTAAGAAAAAGCTTCAAACTATAACTAGTGCCTGCAACCTGATCCATATTCTCAGTCAACATATCCAGGGTATTTACAAAAAGCACAGGAATAGAATCATCCACATTGATCGCATCTTTACTAATGCTGCAGAAATCTGCTCTAAAGCAGTATCCACATCCATCAGATATAGTGATCAGAGTACCAGCCATATCAAGGAAAACCAAAGTTCCAATGGCTGGACCTAATATAGAGTATACTGTTAATTGGTCATATAATAATTTTTCTAGTGATTTCTATATTGAGAATTTGCTGGTCTGTGGTGTGTAATGAGGAGCAACCAGATGCTGCACTTCACACATGTATGAAATTGCTTATTCCAGTTACTAATAAGCACACACCCATTAAGAAAATGATTGTATAAACAGTTAAATCCCCATGGACTGGTGAGGAATTAAAAAAAAAATGTATAATTGAGAGGGATGAGGCCAAAGGAATGGCAAATAAGTCTAGCTGCACAGCCAAATGGCAAATGTATTGTAAATTGAGAACTCAAGTGACTAAACGTAACAAAAAGAAGAGACTGTAATATGAAACAAAGCTACATGGTATAAAAATGATAGTAAAAAGCTTTGGAGCACCTTCAATTAAATGTTGGGCAAAAAGGCGAACTCGGTCCCATCATTCATTGAATCAAATGGCTCATTCATCACAAAACCCACTGATATGGCCAACTACTTTATAGATTTTTTCATTGGCAAGATTAGCAGACTTAGGAATGACATGCCAACAACCAATTCTGAACCTACGCATCCATGCATAACTGATCAAATTATGAAAGATAAGCACTGTCATTTTTAAATCAGTAAAGAGGTGAAAAAAATAATTGTTGTCTATTAACATAAGCCACCTGGGTCTGACAACTTGGATGGAAAATTACTGAGGATGATAGCGGACGATATTGCAATTCCTATTTGCAATCTCTACAATTTAAGCCTACGGGAAAGTGTGTGCCCTCAGGCCAGAAGGGAAGCAAAATTCATTCCGCTACCCAAGAATAACAAAGCACCGTTTACTGACCCAAACAGCCAACCAATCAGCCTGTTACCAACTATTAGTAAACTTCAGAGATTTTTTTTGTGTTTGACCAGATATACTGCTATTTCACAGTAATCAAATTAACAGATTTGCATAAGACAAATGACTGAGAGACTTTTATAATAAAAAGATTGTGGGATCTGTTTTCAGTGCAGCTTCTGATATTATCGATCATAATCTGCTTCTGGAGATATACACAGTACCAGCCGATAATAGTGAAGACATCACAGCTATGAAATAACACATATGGAATCAAGCAGTAACCAAAAAAGTGTTAAACAAATAAAAATATATTTTATATTTGAAATTCTTCAAAGTAGCCACCCTTTGCCTTGATGACAGCTTTGCCCACTCTTGACATTCTCTCATGAGGTAGTCACCTGGAATGCATTTCAAATAACAGGTGTGCCTTGTTAAATGTAATTTGTGGAATTTCTTTCCTTCTTAATGCATTTGAGCCAATTAGTTGTAATTGTGACAAGGTCAGGGTGGTATACAGAAGATAATTTGGTAAAAGACCAAGTCCATATTATAGAAAGAACAGTTCAAATAAGCAAAGAGAAATGACAGTCCATCATTAAGGTCAATCAATCCGGACAATTTGAAGAACTTTGAACGTTTCTTCAAGTGCAGTCGCAGAAACCATCAAGAGCTATGATGAAACTGGCTCTGCATAGGACCGCCATAGGAAAGGAAGACCCAGAGTTACTTCTGCTGCAGAGGATAAGTTCATTAGAGTTAACTGCACCTCAGATTGCAGCCTAAAATAAATGCTTCACGGAGTTCAAGTAACAGACACATCTCAACATCAACTGTTCAGAGGAGACTGTGTGAATGGCTTTCGTGGTCGAATTGCTGCAAAGAAACCACTATTAAAGGATACCAATAATAATAAGAAACTTGCTTGAGCCAAGAAACACAAGCTATGGACATTAGACCGGTGGAAATATGTCCTTTTGTCTGATGAGTTAAAATTTGAGATTTTTGGTTCCAATCGCCGTGTCTTTGTGAGACGCAGAGTAGGTGAACGGATGATCTCCGCATGTGTGGTTCCCACCAGGAAGCATGAAGGAGGTGGTGTGATGGTGTGGGGGTGCTTTGCTGGTGACACCGTCTGTGATGTATTTAGAATTCGAGGCACACTTAACCAGCATGGCTACCACAGCATTCTGCAGAGATGTGCCATCCCACCTGGTTTGCGCTTAGTGGGTTTTTCAACAGAACAATGTTTTTCAACAGAACAATGACCAAAAACACACCTCCAGGCTGTGTAAGTGCTATTTGACCAAGGAGAGTGATGGAATGCTGCATCAGATAACCTGGCCTCCACAATCACCCGACCTCAACCCAAGTAAGTTGGTTTGGGATGAGTTGGACCGCAGAGTGAAGGAAAAGCAGCCAACAAGTGCTCAGCATATGTTGGAACTCCTTCAAGACTATTGGAAAAACATTCCTCATGAAGCTGGTTGAGAGAATGCCAAGAATGTGCACAGCTGTCATCAAGGCAAAGGGTGGATACTTTGAAGAATCTAAAATTTAAAATATATTTTATATTAGATTCCATGTGTTATTTCATAGTTTTGAAATCATCACTATTATTCTACAATGTAGAAAATTGTAAAAATAAAGAAAAACCCTTGAATGAGTTGGTGTGTCCAAACATTACTGTATGTGTGATGGCTTTGCATCCCATATATTGTGGTTCAATGAGGGTGTTCTTTAATGGAAGCTTCTCCAACACAATCCAGGTAGAGTCAGGCATGCCCTAAGGCAACTGTCTAGGCCACTTATTTAAAAAAATCTTTACTAAATGACCCTGGCTCTGAGTACAGCCTGAGTGTCTATGCATGCTGATGATTCAACACTGTACACGTCAGCTACCACACCACAAGTGCCATCACTGCAACACTTAACAAAGAGCTGCAGTCAGTTTCAGAATGGGTGGCAAGAAATAAGTTAGTCCTAAATATTTCAAAATCTAAAAGCATTGTATTTGGGACAAATCATTCACTAAACCCTAAACCTCTTGTCATGAATAATTTGGAAATTTAGCATATTAAGGAGAATAAATGACTCGGAATAACCATGATTTGTAAACTGCCACGGTCAAAACATATTGATGCAACAGTAGCTAAGATGGGGAGAGTTGTGTCCATAAAAAAGCGCTGCTCTAATTTCTAACATCGCTATCAACAAGGTAGGTCCTACAGACCCTAGTTTTGTCACACCTGGATTACAGTCGTGTGGTCAGGTGCCACAAAGAGGGATAGGAAAACTGCAATTGGCCCAGAAGAGGGCAGCACTGCTGGCCGTTAAATGTACACGGAGAGCCAACGTTAATAATGTGCATGTCCATATCTCCTGCTGCGAAGTAGAGGAGAGATTAACTTCATCACTACTTGTGTTTGTCAGAAATTTCGACATGCTGAAATCACCCATCTGTCTGTTTAAACTACTGTACTAGCACACAGCTCAGACACCCATGCATACCCCACAAGACATGCCACCAGAGGTCTCTTTACAGTCCCCAAGTCCAGAACAGACTATGGGAGGCGCATAGTACTACATAGAGCTATGACTACATGGAACTCTATTCCGTATCAAATTACTCATGCTAGAAGTAAAATCAGACAAACAGATAAAAATACCTCTTGTGGAATACCTCTGTGAAGAGACACACACACAGGCACAGACACACGCATACACATACACATTATAACATATGCACTATACACACACGTACACTACTGTTCAAAAGTTTGGGGTCACTTAGAAATGTCCTTCTTTTTGAAAGAAAAGCACATTTTTTGTCAATTAAAATAACATTAAAATTAAAATAACATCAAATTGATCAGAAATACTATGACTATAAATGACTATTGTAGCTGGAAAAGGCAGATTTTTTTATGGAATATGGAGTGTACAGAGGACCATTATCAGCAGCCATCACTCCTGTGTTCCAATTTCACGTTGTGTTAGCTAATCCAAGTTTATCATTTTAAAAGGCTAATTGATCATTAGAAAACCCTTTTGCAATTATTTTTAATTTTACCTTTATTTAAAAATAAGAACAAATTCTTATTTTCAATGACAGCCTAGGAACAGTGGGTTAACTGCCTGTTCAGGGGCAGAATGACAGATTTGTACCTTGTCAGCTCGGGGGTTTGAACTCGCAACCTTCCGGTTGCTAGTCCAACGCTCTAACCACTAGGCTACCCTGCCGCCCCATTATGTTACAACAGCTGAAAACTGTTGTCTGATTAAAGAAGCAATAAAACTGACCTTCTTTAGACTAGTTGAGCATCTGGAGCATCAGCATTTTACCAAGAAATTGAAGAAACCAAGAAACTGAAGAGCTCGTACAACGCTGTGTACTACTCCCTTCACATAACAGTGCAAACTGTCTCTAACAAGAATAGAAAGAGGAGTGGGAGGCACCCGTGCACAACTGAGCAAGAGGACAAGTACGTTAGAGTGTCTAGTTTGAGAAACAGATGCCTTAGAAGTCCTCAACTGGCAGCTTCATTAAATAATACTTGCAAGACACCAGTCTCTACGTCAACTGTGAAGAGGCGACTCCGGGATGCTGGCCTTCTAGGCAGAGTTCCTCTATCCAGTGACTGTGTTCTTTTACCCATCTTAATATTTTATTTTTATTGGCCAGTCTGAGATATGGCATTTTCTTTGCAACTCTGCCTAGAAGGCCTCTTCACTGCTGAACTATAACCTAAAACACAAGGCAAAACTAGACTGGAGTTGCTTACCAAGATGACATAATGTCCATAAGTGGCATAGTTACAGTTTAGACTTAAATCGGCTTAAAAATCTATGGCTAGACTTGACAGAGCTTGAAGAATAAAAAAAATAAAAGTGCAAATATTGTACAATTCAGGTGTGCAAAGGTCTTAGAAAGTTACACACAAAGACTCACAGCTGCCTAAGGTGATTCTAACAGGTACAGTGGCAAGAAAAAGTATGTGAACCCTTTGGAATTACTTGGATTTCTGCATAAATTGGTCATAAAATTTGATCTGATCTTCTTCTAAGTCACAACAATAGACAAACACAATCTGCTTAAACACTGTGTAAACATTCACAGTGCAGGGTGGGAAAAGTATGTGAACCCTTGGATTAAATAACTGGTTGACCCTCCTTTTGCAGCAATAACCTAAACCGAACATTTTCTGTAGTTGTGGAATCGCCCCGCATAACGACCATGAGCAATTTTGGACCATTTCTCTTTACAAAACTGTTTCAGTTCAGCATTATTCTTGGGATGTCTGGTGTGAACCGCTCTCGAGGTCATGCCACAGCATCTCAATCGGATTGAGGTCAGGACTCTTACTGGGCTACTCCAGAATGCGTATTTTCATCTGTTGAATCTGTTTTATTTTCATCTCTATACCAGGAGTTTTAGATTCCAGCCACCCTAGTCATAGACTGTTCTTTCTGCTACCACATGGCAAGCGGTACTGGAGCGCCAAGTCTAGGTCCAAGAGGCTTCTACCCCCAAGCCATAAGACTCTTGAACATTTAGTCAAATGGCTACGCAGACTATTCACATTTCCCCACCTCCCCTCTCCACACCACTGCCACTCACTGTTGTCATCTATGCATAGTCACTTTAATTACATGTACTACATGTACATACTACCTCAACTAACCGGTGCACCCGCACATTGACTCTGTACCGGCACCCCCCTGTATATATTGTTATTTTTTACTGCTCCTCTTTAATTACTTGTTACTTTTATCTCTTATTCTTATCCGTATTTTTTGAAACTGCACTGTCGGTTAGTTGCTCGTAAGTAAACATTTCACTGTAAGGTCTACACCTCTTGTTTTTGGCGCACGTGACTAATACAATTTGATTTGAAGCCATTCTGTTGTTGATTTACTTCTGTGTTTTGGGTCGATGTCCCGTTGCATCACCCAACTTCTGTTGAACTTCAATTGGTGGACAGAGCTTTACATTCTCCTGCAAAATATCTGAAAATTTGGGAATTAATTTTTCCGTTGATGATAGCAAGCTGTCCAGGCCCTGAGGCAGCAAAACAGTCAAAACCATGATCCTCCGTCCACCATACTTTACAGTTGGAATGAGGTCTTGATGTTGGTGTGTGGTGCTTTTTTTCACATGGTGTTGTGTGTTCCTTCCAAACAACTCAACTTTAGTTTAATATGTGCACAGAATATTTTGGCAATAGCAATGTGGAACATCCAGGTGCTCTTTTGCAAACTTCAGACGTGTAGCAGTGGTTTTTTTTTTGGACAGCAGAGGCTTCTTCCGTGGTGTCCTCCCACAAACACCATTCCTGTTTAGTGTTTTACGCATCGTAGACTCTTCAACAGAGATGGTAGAATGTAAGTAATTAGAAGTAATTAGCCTACAGGTTCACATATTTTTTTCCAACCTACACTGTGAATGTTTAAATGCTGTATTCCAGTGGTTCGCAAACTTTTTATAGTCCCTTACCCCTTCAAACATTCAACCTCCAGCTGCATACCCCCTCTAGCACCAGGGTCAGTGCACTCTCAAATGTTGTTTTTGCCATCATTGTAAGCCTGCCGCACACACAAAATACGATACATTTATTAAACATAAGAATGAGTGGGAGTTTTTGTCACAACCAGGCTCGTGGGAAGTGACAAAGTGCTCTAATAGGACCAGGGCACAAATAATAATAATCAATCATTTTGCTCTATATTTAAACATCTTACATATAAAACCTTATTTGCTCATCAAAAATGGTGAATAACTCACCACAGGTTAATGAGAATGGTGTTCTTGAAAGGATGCACATAAATATGCATGTTCGGTTGTATTGGAGAGAGTCTCAGTCTTAAATCATTTCCCACACACAGTCTGTGCCTGTATTTAGTTTTCATGTTAGTGAGGGCCGAGAATCCACTCTCACATAGGTACGTGGTTCCAAAGGGCATCAGTGTCTTAACAGCACTATTTGCCAAGGCAAACAACTCTGAGCGCAGCCCTATCCAAAAATCTGGCAGTGGCTTCTGATTAAATTCAATTTTCACAAGAACCGCTTGTTGCAATTTCAATGAGGCGCTCTTGTTCAGATATCAGTAAGTGAACTAGAGGCAGGGCAGGAAAGGGATAACGAATCGAGTTGTTTGTGTCATCCCGTTTCGGGAAAGTACCAGTGTAATTGTGCATCCAGCTCACCCAGGTGCTTTTGACATTGATATTGTCCGTAAGCTTGAATTCATTTGCACACAAAAAAATCATACAAACGATGCAAAGACCTTTGTGTTGTGTTTGTTAATGCAGACAGAGAAGAGCTCCAACTTCTTAATCATAGCCTCAAGTTTGTCCCACATATTGAATATAGTGGTGGAGAGTCCCTGTAATCCTAGATTCAGATCATTCAGGTGAGAAAAAACATCACTTAGATAGGCCAGGCATTCCCTTGGCAGCAAGAGCCTCTTGGTGGATGCTGCAGTGTACCCAAGTGGTGTCGGGAGCAACTGCTTGCACACGCGTTACCACTCCACTATGTCTCCCTGTTTTGGCTTTTGCGCCATCAATACAGATACCAACATATCTTGACCACCAAAGTCCATTTGATGCCACAAAGCTGTCCAGTACTTTAAAAATATCCTCTCATGTTGTCCTGGTTTCCAGTGGTTTTCAGAAGAGGGTGTCTTCCTTAATTAACCCCCCATAAACATAACGGACATATACCAGGAGATGTGCCAGGCCCGCCACGTCTGTTGACTCATCCAGCTGTAACGCATAGAATTCACTGGCTTGTATACGAAGCAGTAATTGTTTCAAAACATCTCCTGCCATGTCACTTGTGCGTCATGAAACAGTGTTGTTTGATGAAGACATTGTCTGCACAGTTTTTTTTGGCCTTTTACCCCAGCATTGTCTCAGCCATATCTGCTGCAGCAGGAAGAATTTAGTCCTCCACAATAGTATGGGACTTGCCTGTCGTAACCACTCGGTAGCTCACCATATAAGACACTTCTAGCCCCTTCTCATGAATGATATCTGTTGCTTCTATGCATGTCTTACTACTCAAAAGTAGTCTTTATTCTCGCTCAAAAAACTCCCGTGGGTTATTTGTCCAATTGTCATGTCTCATTTCTAAATGTCTGCGCAAGAGTGAAGGTTTCCCGCTAGACAGTAACAGTTAATGTGATTTGGATGTACATTTTTTGACTAGGCTACCTGTATTTGACATTGTTGTTATTTCGCTGAACGCTAAATGTACTGTTTGAAAATGTGAAGATTTTTAAAACTTTTTTTTCTTTTTCTAAATGTGAATCACATTTATTTTTGCCTTATCCCTGACGGCATTGCCATTGCCAGTTTGGGAATACCTGCTGTAAGAATAAAATACAATAATTAGAGTGTTATTAGTTCAAGGACACTGTGTTTGTCTATTGCCGTGACTTAGAAGAAGATTAGATAACATTTTATGACCAATTCATGGAGGAATCCAGGTAATTCCAAGGGTTCACATATTTTTTCTTGACACTGTATAATGGATTTGAATACTTATGTATATTAGATATCTGTATTTCATTTCCAATACATTTTTCAAACATTTGTAAAAAAGTTTTCACTCTGTCATTATGGGGTATTGTGTGTAGATGGTTGTGAAAAAAAACATATTTAATCCATTTTGAATTCAGGCTGTAAACACAACAAAATGTGGAATAAGTTAAGGGGTATGAATACTTTCTGAAGGCACTGGAGGGTTGATATCTGTAAATGCATGTGTGTCTGAGGCACTGAGTATGTACATGCGTGGTGGTGTTGAATGGAAACTGTAAACAAGTCGCTTCCTCACTCCCCTCTCATCTGACCTGGAATGCTTCACCTGACACCATTCCAAGGACGGTAATGTGATTTCCACAGAGGCCATTAGATCAGTGAGTGGAGAGTGAAATAATGAGTAAGAGAGAGAAAGAGTGAAAGAGAGAGAGGCAGCTGTGTGGCTACACATGCCAAGGTCAGTGGAGTGAGTGAGGAGGAAGAGGACCTGGGCCATTTCCTGGCTACTACCCAGAGTTCAGCAGCTGTGTGTGTGTGTGTGTGTGTGTGTGTAGTGTGTGTAGTGTGTGTAATCTGTGTGTGTGTCCAGCCACACAGCCTGCGAGAGCATCACAGATGATCGATTATAAGTCAACTTGAATTTTCTGTGTCAGGCAAGAGGCATTTGTGGCCCGATGACAGAACTAAGTAGAGGGGTCCGCTTCTGCGCAGTGATATACCAGCCAGCCAACCAGCCAAAGGAAAGTGACACGAACAATACTCCCTCTAATGTAGGCCACCCCTCTGCCTATTGGCTTATTTGCATATTCAAGCCTGTCTCAAAATACAACACTGACCCTTTAATTTAGAAATAAGCTTTTCAAAGACAGCTTGAAATGTAGCCTACATGTTTTGTGCTCTTGTAGGAAGCAGTAACTCCCCATTGCTGACCTAAAATGATCTATAATTGGGAAAATAATTTGCTAACTAGCAAAGAATATGAACAAATGTTCACACGCGCAGCTCTGATCTGAAAAACGCATTCATTCACTTGCGGGTGATTGAAAATTTAGCGAATCCCTGAGCTGACAAGGTAAAAAAAATCTGTGGTTCTGCCCTTGAAGCAGGCAGTTCATCGACTGTTCCTAGGCGGTCACTAAAAATAAGATTATTTTCTTAACTGACTTGCATATGGACACTTACCACGCTGCACCTTGGTCCTCACCTCCTTCCACCTACGACGACGCTCGCTACAAGGTTGGTGGCACCTTAATTGGGGAGGATGGGCTCGTGTTAATGGCTGGAGCAGAATAGGTGGAATGGTATCAAACATATGTGTTTGATGCCATTCTCTCCATTCCGACCATTATTATGAGCCGTCCTCCCCTCAGCGGCCTCCATGGACTCAGTCTAGCTAAGTAAGATTTGTTTTGGTTTGTTTGCGTTTAAAAGGGGCTGATATAATGTTGATTCGATCACAGAAAAAATTGTTCATCTGTATAGTGCAAACTAATGGGGCAAACTCAGTGAAGTTCAATCTCTTGTGTCTCTGCCTGGCCTGGCATTTCTTCTGCATGACAGTCCTGGAGGGCATAAACACAGACCGGTTGAATGTGCTTCTGAAACAGTGGGACCCACCCTCACTTCAAACAAATCAGGCAGTCTGTCGGACCTGGGCTAGGCTATACCTGAGCAATTCTTCCGCAGGTAAGCATTGATCGCAGCGCAATCAATGATCTGGCGGTTCAGAAATCCAAATTATGTAGGTGAAATACTACTAATTACATTGATGCAGCCGCTAGGAGGGATGACTTGCCTGCTAATGGGCAAATCACAACACATTAAGAACAGCCAAATTATTCGATTTTTTTTTTTTTTTTTTTTTTTTCTTAAACGACTTTACCTTCTCAGAGACAGATAGACAGAGCTGGCTGGAGGAGGCAGATTATCAGAGAAGCGAAAGTGGTAGAGAATACAACATGCCTGAAGATTTAGTTTGGCCTAATTATGATCAATGCAGAATACATCAGCCTGACTCGGTGTCCTAACTGTTCTCATTATTATCTGCACAGAGAAAACAGGCATGCTGTTGCAGACAGTCACTGCTTCATTATAGTCACTTTACATAGATCTTAGAGTAAAATTTGGGTACTCTACAAACTCACTGTTACTAACTACCAGACAGACTAAAGTCATTTGAAGACACTTCCAGTTGATAGAATACTGTGTACTTGGATGTTGACTATATCCTTGCATTTCCATATTAAAAATAGATATTAGTAAGCATATCTTCAGAAATAAAAAAGAACAATAGGTCAAAACACAATTAGAATATGCTTATGGGAATTGACCACTTCAGGTCATTTGATCTATTTCAATTCCAACATACATAGTCTACTGTATGTGTTATACCCATACTTTATTTTCAATATAGCCTATTATACTGTATATTTATTATCAATATGGTTTGTTTATGGGGTCCCATATTCTATTTCTGAAACTTGTGTTGTTTCCGCTTGGCTTTGTCTTCTGCCATCAGGCCCCTTTGTCCATTTTTTAGAATGGATGAACAGTCAATTGCACGTATTTAAATATGCTGATTATGATTGGGTGAATGTAATGTAAAAGCACAGAATGAGGCGAGGCGGTGGCCATGGCCACAACATACTACTTTTGGTGTGTTCTAGACAACTGTGAACTTGTAAACGAAACAAGCTCAGACTGGGAAAAATCGTGACATCATTGATATTCGGGTCGGAGATGTTGGCGCTCTAGGATGCCAGAATTTCCGAATTGTAATTGAGAGTTGGAGCTCGTTTCATTCTGAGTTCCCTGTTGTCTTAAACACACCATCAGTTACGGCTTCGCATATGAACTGGAAAGGATCGTCTGTAGCCCCACCCAGTGACCTTTCACTACAGTGTTGTGCTAAGTAGCTAGCATTTGGAAGTAAATATTTGGAGTAAAACTGAGTTAACCATAGGCCTAAGCATGTATCAATTGATGAGTCACCTGAAGCTTGTGAGTATAGGGAGATGCATTATGGCAGGGATCATCAAATAGATTCAGTCGTGGGACGTTTGTTTCTTGAGTGGATGATCGGGGGGCCGGAACAGGCAGGGTCGGTAGGTAAGGTAGCCTAGCGGTTAAGAGTTTTGGGCAAGTAATTGAAATGTCACTGGTTTCAGTCCCCTAGCCGACTAGGTGAACAATCTGAAGATGTGCCCTTGAGCAAGGCACTTAACCCTATTTGCTCATGTAAGTCGGTCTGGATAAATGACTGAAATGTAAACATAATTACAAATAATTTGTAGACTGCAAATTGACTGCAAGAAGCCCAAACAAATACTGTATAATGTTTGACTAAACAGTCATTTCAAATCTCGCTTACATTTGAAAACGAACACTTGCCTCTCTTATATTTGGAAACAGATTTCTTAAATTAAAATCACTTGGAACTGACTTCCTGGTGCCCATGATAAATATGCCCATGATGCATAGGAATTTGATGGGAAAGTATTGTTCTCAGAGAGAAGGGAAACTGTATTTGCCAAGTATAGCACATCAAGATTACATACATACTGCGTACTGTATTTTTTCAACAGCAAGCAAGTAACCCAGTAGCTATACTGTTCGAACAGTTATAACTTCTAGTCCTACTAAAGTACGTTACTAACTAAAGGCACGGAAGGCAGCAGGCTGCAGATCTGTTTTCAAAGATGTAATGTTCTGATGAAATATTTGATCATTTTAAGGAGAACAAAAATGACTTACATTTGAACATCACCACAGAAGCTACGCTATTCACTCTCTTCCAAGTTGTTTCGTTGTTTACTTGAAGAGATCTAGCTATTACAACCTACAGCACACCTCTTCCAAAGCATTGTGCCTGTGAAATTCCCGAAAAGTCTGCAGCCAATTCTACATGGAAAGCCGAAATGAGTATAACAGTCGCATGTTTCGTAAAACAACAGGAGTAGACTAACAGTGAAATGTTTACTTATGGGTCCTTTTCCAGCAACGCAGAGTTGAAGATAAAGAAATAAAAAACTCAAAGAGTGGCAACGAAGAAGGAAGTGAATAACAACAATGAGTAAAAATAACATGACTATATACAAGAAGTACCAGTGCCAAGTCGATTAGCAGAATACAAGGTCATTAAAGGTAGCTAAATACATATAGGTAGGGGTAAAGTGAACAGGTAACAAGGTAGATAATAGACAGTCTGCCAGAGTGGCATGAGCTGATCACGCGCGCTCACGTAAGAGTTAGCTTTGTTTCATTGCATTTCTAAAGACAAAGGAATTCTCCGGTTGGAACATTATTGAAGATTTATGATAAAAACATCCTAAAGATTGATTCTATACTTCGTTTGACAGGTTTCTACGAACTGTAATATGACTTATCGTCTGAACTTTTGCCTGGACCTGCCTGCGCGTCGTGAGTTTGGATTATGTACTAAACGTGCGAACAAAAAGGAGGTATTTGGACATAAATTATGGACTTTATCAAACAAATCAAACTGTTATTGTTAACAGTTTAATGCTATTTCTGACTTTGTTGACTCCACAACATGGCTGATATCTGTATGGCTTGTTTTGTTGTCTGAGCGCTGTACTCAGATTATTGCATGGTATGCTTTTTCGGTAAAGTTTTTTGAAATCTGACACAGCGGTTGCATTAAGGAGAAAGTTCCATGCATAACAGTTGTATCTTTTATCAATGTTTATTATGAGTTTCTGTAAATTGATGTGGCTCTCTGCAAAATCACCGGATATTTTGGGAGCAAAACATTACTGAACGTAACACGCCAATGTAAACTGAGATTTTTGGATATAAATATGAACTTTATCAAACAAAACATACATGTATTGTGTAACATGAAGTCCTATGAGTGTCATCTGATGAAGATCATCAAAGGTTAGTGATTAATTTTATCTCTATTTCTGCTTTTGTGACTCCTCTTTGGCTGGCAAAATGGCTGTGCTTTTCTGTGACTAGGTGCATGCCTAACATAATCGTTTGTGCTTTCGTCATAAAGCCTTTTTGAAATCGGACACTGTGGTGGGATTAACAACAAGTTTATCTTTAAAATGGTGTAAAATACTTCTATGTTTGAGGAATTTTAATTATGAGATCTGTTGTTTTGAATTTGGCGCCCTCCACTTTCAATAGCTGTCATATCGATCCCGTTAGCAGGATCTAAGCCATAAGAAGTTTTTAAGTAATAGCCAATTCATCATACAATTTCCAAGTAAATAGCAGCTAAATTGTGTCCTTTTAGATAAAGTACAAACCACATTTTTGTTCTATCCTAGACCCCCGCCACCCTTCCAGAGCCAAATAAACCGATGAACATTGTCTCATCTGTCAATCAAAAAAATGGTGGCTGTTGGGGTTAAAAATACTCTGTCTCCATCCTGGTGCTTATCAGCTTAGCACCGCTAATGACAAGTGTATCATCCACACTGTTGGCTTGCCTGTTTGATGTGGAATTATGTTTTAAAGGTTTCCTTTTAACTAAAGGGGAAGCATGTGGTTTTTCAATTATGAAGCCTGACGCACATTTTTTCACTGATCCCTTTTTTGATAATGGGCATTAGTTCAGGCTGTTGTCATCCGTCTCCATTTAAGATAAGTGCATTGAGTATTTGAGGTACGTATGTCTGTTTTTGTTTAAATCATTCCATTGACAGTGAGAATATTTAATGTATCTGATAGGGTTACTGCAAGATATCATCAAGCACTACAAAATCCATTTATAACTCCAAATTACCATTCCACATACAATCATTGTTATTCCCCAGTCCACACCACACAAAATACACAGAGTACTCATTTGGTTGGTGTAAAGTTATCTTTCGCCGAAGGACTCGTGTCATACAGAGGCGAGATCATATGCAGGTAGGCTACATGTATGCACGTGTGCATCACTTTGATGGTGTGCCTGACAGCAAATGTAATTTCAAGTGCCCTCCGAGATTGCAGTAGGAATATTCTGAAAAGATTATGCAAAGATATGCACCATACCGCTAAAACACACACACACAGAGACACTATTTCAGGTGGTTGTTGGTTGCACCATGGGAGCAGAGTCTTCCTGGAATGCGTTCTCCAAACAGCAGGACCTGTAAGGCAACATGCTTTGTAGAGCCACAGTTCTCCTGCATATAATACATTAACACAGCTCACCCACACAATAGTTGGTGACTTTACACAAGATACATGCAGAGCCCACAGTGACAAGCAAATAATTTCTACACAAAGAATGAAATATAAAGATGTCCTATACATACAGTGCATTCAGAAAGTATTCAGACCCCTTGACTTTTTCTATACTTTGTTACGTTACATTCTTATTCTAAAACGGATGAAATAAATAAGAAATCCTCATCAATCTACACACAATACCCCAAAATGACAGAGAAAACAGGTTTAGACATTTTTGCAAAAAAAACAGAAATACCTTATTTACATAAGTATTCAGACCCTTTGCTATGATTGGACATGATTTGGAAAGGCACACACCTGTCTATATAAGGTCTCACAGTTAAAACCAAGCCATGAGGTCGAAGGAATTGTCCGTAGAGCTCCGAGACAGGATTGTGTCGAGGCACAGAACTGGGGGAGGGTGCCAAAACATTTCTGCAACATTGAAGTTCCCCATGACCTCCATTCTTAAATGGAAGAAGTTTGGAACCACCAAGACTCTTCCTAGAGCTGGCCATCTGACCAAATTGAGCAATTGGGGGAGACGGGCCTTGGTCAGGGAGGTGACCAAGAACCTTTGTCATTATGGGGTATTGTGTACAGATTGGTGAGGGGTGAAAAAACAATTTAATACATTTTTTAGAATAAAGCTGTAACATAACAAAATGTGAAAAAATTCAAGGGGTCTGAATATTTTCCAAATGTACTGTAAGTAAATACAGTACAGTAGGGACATGCTTTGCATAAACACACGCACACTCAGTCTTTAGTCTCGTATCAAGCAACATTCATCTATCTCCTGGCACCTTTCTCACCTGTTGCCATCTCTGTTGACTTACAAGGCCAAACCAGGAAGGAAACTGAGTGAAACATGTCCAAAAATTACTATCTGTAATTTGACACAAAATGGCTGTTGTAGCACCAGATTTAGGGGTTTAGTGCGGTAAGGTGACATTGACCTATTTCCTGCTGATAATTCACACAGAGTAACGCTAAAATGGTGCACCTAGACCTTAATACCAGACATTTAGTCTGATTAAAACACAGCACGCAGATGATCTGTTTTCAACCTGTGAACACTAAGGACATATTCTGGGATTATGCAGAGTAATATAATTACAACAATCTGCTACAGAGGGCCACAATATCAATTGTGCTAATGCAAACAACTCTGTTTATTGACTTATTGTATCTTGAAATATAAAAGTTGTGTTGTGTGAGAGCTCTTATAGAGAGGTGTGATTAGAAGATAATGGAGCCTCACTGCACTCTCTGTACACTGTGTACAGGCTGGGAAAATAAAGCAGAATTTAGTTTCTGAGAACATTCTTCCTTGTGTTGACCTAAAAGCATACTTGCTTATATACTATTTCAACATTTGGACAGAGCCATTTCATGAGTGAAATATCACAGATTTATATTATTATTACTCCAAAGTTGTAATGGAAATACAGATGTAATGGAAATATTGTCCTAAGCAATAGCTACTCATCTCGTGGACTCAAAGACACATACACAACATAAATAATTGTAGCCATCTTACCACCAATCGATAAGACGTTTTAATGCAATTTAATAAATGAGAAATGTCAGGATGTTTTTTTTAGGAAGGTATTCTACAAATGTTGGTATGTTCACCTAACAGAGGTCTTTCTGTTAAATTGGTCAACAAATCACTGCCCACCCACACAACACCACACACGTACCGAGGGCACAGCGTGGGATCATTATCTCTCGGCAGTCCGCATATCGGGTGGTCAGTCCTCCTGCTGTGTGAGAGATGGATGCTGGAGAGTTGTGTGTTACTGGACACTTAACCTCCTGTAACCTGGATGGCAACTACCTAGCTCAGAGAGACATCCATGTAGGAATGATGCACCTTTTTATAAATGTAATACATATGCAATGAAGACAAGAAGAAAATTGACTCGTGAGATTGGCAGGGAAGGGTCAGGGACATGACTCATAGCATCTGTTTGTAGAGGGATGTTAGGCATATTCTGCATGCTCTAGGATGACTCGTGCTATTTGACCATGAACGTGTGAATCAATGACCGGAGTCATGTGGTTTTATTGGGTGATCACTTGCCGTGGTTTCCAACCCCGGTCCTCCAGTACCACCAACGGCACTCGTTTTTGTTGTAGCCACCAAGAAACATACATGATTCAACTCATTGAGGGCTACATCAAAAATCTGTACTGTTGGGGGTACTAAAGGACTGGAGTTGGGAACTAGAATCGCTTGAAGCCTATAGACATGACTATAGATCACAAATGCCTGTGGAACCGCCCAAAAATAATGCTGGAACACAATCGATAAACAGGCCCCTATTCAAATATATTGATGAGAAAACATTCCCTGTAGATTTCTTTGGTAATCTTCTGTTCTATTCTGCTTGTTCCCTTCTCTCGTGATCCCCCTCGCTTCACTCTCCTCTCATCCTTCACTCCCTCTCTTCTCCACTTCTCCTAAATTCTACCATCTGTTTCCCAAGCAATACTCTAGCATGTTGTGCCCTCTACACCATGTCCCCTACATACCTTTGAAGCCCTAGAGCCCTCCCTCTGCACCCTACACCCAGACCTGCACCCTACCATCTGTCTCCATCCATCCACTTAGCAAGGCCCTCTTCATCGTTGTGTTTATACCTACATCGGCCTTCACAGATCCCTTCCTACCCACAGGAGTTCACAACTCAATCCCCTTGTGTCTTCTTCCAAATCCGTTTGTTGCATATTTCGTGTGTTCCACTCTTTGATTGCGTTGGCTTAGAGTGGGATGTGATAATCTATAGGGTGCTGTGTCTTGTTTCATTACTCACTCTCTTTCATATTATTCCCTCTGAAACTTTCTGGAATTCAAGGCAAGTAGCGAAACACACATGTGATCGTGATATGAGTCAGGTCCAAAACTATTGGCAACCTTAATAAATATGAGCAAAACAGCCTGTATAAAATAAATAATACTAATATATATACTGAGCTATATTGCATGCTCAAAACAAGTTGACAATTATTTTATACTAATACAATTGCTCAGGGAAAATTATTTTGTTTAACAAGTTTTACAATTTTATTTAAAAAAATAATCAAAATTATAGGCACACCTATTTTCAGGACTCCAGCACCCTACCCTTGTGAAGATAACACTGAACCTTTTTCTCAAATGTTTTGAGATTGGAGAACACATTGGAAGGGATCTTAGACCAATTCCTCCATACAGAATCTTTCCAGAGCCTTGATATCCTTTGTCTGCACTTATGGATTGTCCTCTTCCATTCTAACCACAGGCTTTCAATGGGATTCAAGTCCAGCGACTGAGATGGCCATTGCAAAATGTTGATTTTGTGGTCAATTAACCATTTCCTTGTGGATGTTGATGGGTGCTTGGGGTTACTGTCTTGGTGGAAGATTGACTTGTGGCCAAGTGTCGTCCTCCTGGCAGAGGCAGACAAGTTTTTACGAAAATGTCCAGTAGTAGTTCATGATGCCATTGACCTTAACAAGAGCCACGAGACCAGTGGAAGCAATATAGCCCCATAACATCAAATATGCACCACCATATTTTACCATAGGTATGAGGTACTTTTTTGTATAAGCCACTACACAAGACACTACACAACACCAAACAATAGATTAATTGCACTATAAAGCTGACAAACGGTGCCCCAAAACTGTTAGGGCCTACATAAAGCTGTCCCAACAGCAGAGCTTTCCTTCAGCACCATGGGTTGAATCCTTACCACCGCTACACCTGGCTATCAGCGAGCCTTGTCTGGCAGCGAAATAGTTCATTCAGCCTCATTTACTGCCTTTTTAAAAACCATA